>NW_015168672.1:244798-258106 GCF_001447785.1 Gekko japonicus | reverse complement strand
ATACGTGTTAGCGCAGATGTTTGGCCATAAGGCCCGAAGGCCTTTAAGAATTGCTGGGGACAATGGTTCCCTATTGTCCACTGCGGGACCGCTCTCTGGGGACCAACCTTCCAGTGTCTTCCTAACTCTGAAATCCCCTGTATAATCAGCAAAACCTGACGATTTACTGACATATGCCAAGGAAGACAGCTGACCCTTGACAGATTGCCAAGATTGTCGCACCAGAAATTGACTGTATGCCCAGCAAAATCTGCTGTCCACAGCTCCACTGCTACCACAATCGGGAAGAATTCCAGAAAGGGTAGGTCTTTGACCCAACCCACCTGGAACCAATCCTGTGGCCAGTCCTCAGTGCACCAATGGCCCCTAAAATAAACTCCAAACCCAGAAGAGCCTGCAGCATTGGAAGCTACTTGAAGCTCCGCCTTAACTAAGAGGTTCTCCCACCAGAATGAAACCCCATTGACGGATTCCAAGAAATCTTGCCAAACTAAGAAGTCCTCCCTAATTCCTTTTGTGACCCTGGTCCTATGGTGAGGCAGGTACAGGCCCACCATGGCATCACAAAGGCGACACACAAACGCCCTGCCAGGAGCAACCACTTTGCAAGCAAAGTTCAGGCGACCCGCCAGCCTCTGGAGCTCCAGCAAAGTTATTTTTCTGAGCTTAGCAGCTTGACAAATTAACTTTTTTAAACTCCTCGATCTTATCCCAGGGCAAGCAGGACAACTGACCCCTGGTATCTAGTTCAATCCCTAAATATGTCAATACCTTGGTGGGCGGTATACAAATGGAAGGATAAATAAATATTTGTGTCTTTCTGCTCACACAATGAAGGGCAACCAGTGATCCTTTTTCTGGACTCCTTCCCCCCATAAGAATGCATCTATGGAGGCTATGAGTTAAAAAGTTGGACTGGCATGGGGGAGCAGTTCATTTAACTTTGTACTATTTCCTCTTGCAAATCACCAGCCACAGATGTTTTTATACCTGCAGGGAAATGTATATGGCTGCAGGGAAATGAAGGCAGTTTGACTGGGTAGTTAGTGCTTCATAATGTCCATGTTACATACTGGATGCTATTCCAGTTTCCTGTTGTACCCCCTGACGCACCCCCATTCTTTATTCATCCCCTTGTTATTTCTGGGTAACAGAAATACAAAGGAAGAAGGAAGACATCTTATTTCTACTAGTAGCTACATGTTCAAACTATAGAGATATGATTCTGGGCTTATGCATAATAGCAACATGTTGAATCAAGAACGCTATTGAGAAATAGCCCTAGCCACATATGGGACAAGCAAATTCTGTCCACATTGTTACCACCAGTGGCCTGCCTTGTTGTTGGGGGAAATTAGCTATGAGGCAGAAGAAGCCAGAGGGGTACCAGGGACCACAGACCTATATATGCCAAGGTCCAGTCCAATAGGAAGACTCCAGATCTGAAGAGTAAATCAAATACTTTTTATGATTTTATTATTTATCACACTAAGCAGTCAAGAAAGAGCACACAATTCAGAACTAAGAAATAAAGAGGTGAAGATAATGATTTTTAGGCACAATTACAGGGATTATATTACCTGTCCAGATGTGCAGATGTCCGTGAAGAGGATAGTGCAAATGGCCAGTGTTCCACGCTATGGAGAAGGAGCCCAAAGGGGAGACTTTGAAGGTGTACTCCAAAATAGATGTCCTAAGAGTGCACACTGAGGCAGGGCATGCTCTCTATTTTATAGGAATTCTGGGAGCAGTCTCCAGGGTCAGAACTTGATGAGATGAATGCCTGTTGATGGTCCTACCATAGCTAGCTGAATGGGTTTGATGACCATTGATGACCAACAAGGGTAGGCTGAATAGGTTCCCAGGCTTAGACGAAAGGGGGAAATGGGTCAGGAAGGATTGTTGATGAAATTAATGTTTGATTAATATGTTGTCGAAGGCTTTCACGGCCAGAGTTCATTAGCTGTTGTAGATTTTCCGGGTTGTCTGGCTGTGATCTTGGCACTGTAGGACCTGATGTTTCGCCAGTAGCTGTGACTGGCATCCTCAGAGGTACAACACAGAAAGACAGAGTACTCTCTGTGTCAAGGTGACAAGAAAAATGGTAAGCAGGTAGTTTATATCTACTCAGGAAGGTGGGGTTATTATCATGTAGGAGTTCCCCAGGCTGTGAAACATGCTAATGGAGGAGCTTTCCTGAGGAAGTTCTTTTGTATATGGATTGGCTGTTTCCTGGGGAGGTTTCCTGTTTCCTGAGGATGTTATTTTGCATGTGAATTGGCTGTTGAAAATCTAATCTTTTTTAATAAATTTCTGCTTGCCCATTGTTAATGGGCAAGGTTTATTAGTTTTTTAAAGAGTTATATAAAACAAAAAAAGAGAGAGCCATACACTTCAAAGGTATCCAGCCATTGCCTCGTTCATAACATCTTTAGAGACATAATTCCCTTTTTCCCTTTGTTAATCTATAATCCACATCTGATGACATTAAGTAAAATTCTGTTCCCAATAAACAATTCATTTTTTTCTATATCCTACCTGCTATTACTATTATTAATCATTTTTATAACAATAAAAATATAAAAGAAAAATAACACACAGGTATATCACAGCAGTTAGACAGTTCAAATTTCTTATATAATATCAATCTAGTCCCTTTAAGATATTCTTTCAAAATTTCAAAAAGTATTGTTAGCTTTCAAAATCCCCGTTTGCAAACCTAAACATAGTAATTTATATTTTCTCCATAACATCAGCTCTCAACTTTACAATGTCAATATACTTTCACCTCACACTAGATCCCTATTTTCTCTCACAACACTTAGGGTCATTTCACCTTCTCTAGGTAATTTTTTCACTTAAAGTAAATCTTCTCATTAGTCAGTTTCACCATGCAAGCAATCAAGATATATTGCTACAAATTAGTTATACAGTTTATATTTCTTCTGTTTTCCCTGCAAATGTCTCCCTAAAATTGTTAATCTCCTGTGCCTTTGATCTTTGAAGGTCTCAATCTTACTTATGTAGCAGCTCATTTTCTGAAGACGCTTTGAAATTCTCCCCCTCCCCTTCCAAACTGCTTGTATGCGAAAACGCCTCGTTGTGCTTGATAGCTAAGGAAACTGGAAACTTCAAGCAGTCAGAGTAGCCTTTTGTTATTTCTCTCGTATTAGGGATCACATCTCCAGACCGGTAGAGGTTTTGGGACAAGGATGGCATCATTTGCAATGGAGGGTCTGTTATTTCAAATAAATTAGTCTGTTCACCCTCAAAAGCACTCTCGATTTGTTCCAAAAATGGAGAGGTAGCTTCAAATATTTTAGTTTGCATTCGTAGAATAATCTCATCCCAGAAGGTTTTTGACAATTGCCAGTCCTCTCCGATTTGTGCTAAGAAAGCCATTTCGCACTTAAGTCGAGACTCTTGTAAACAATCGTCTCTGTGGAATTACGCCATTAAGACTGCCGGCTTCGTTGCCATTTTACGTCCAGAACCCATAAATCAAGTAAGTCACTGTTCTTCAGTATTTAAGGTGTTTTCCAAATAGCAGATAGGAGATTTCAATATATTACTCTGTCCTTTGTATTTATATTGACGTTGACGCCCCAGGGCTCTGCTTCACCGCTTATCATAGGAATGTGTGAGGGAAGATTCCTCAGCACCTCCTTTAGCTTCCCGAGAAGATTTATAGGGGCAAATAGAAGTTGTTTTCCAAGCTTGAAAGTTGCCAAGAAAGAGAAAGTACTCACAGGCTCTTCGCCTAGATGGTATGACGAGGTTTGAAGGCTCTTTGTAAAGGGGTAATACAGCTTGTCAGTCATGCTATCACAGCTGGTCTTCAGTGCTTCCTGCGTTAGGACAATTCTGACTCCACACCCATTGTTGCCAGAAACGGGGGGCTCAGATATAAAAGTCCTCTGCAATCAGTTCTTACTCCCGACGAACCGATGGGACCAAGGAGAACCAAATGGACCCCTAAAAAAGCTCCAGAAGTTGGTGAGTCTCAGAGCCCTGAGCAAACTCAACCATGTCGCTGCACTGGTGCCCCGCCTCCGAAATTCTAATCTTATCTGTAGTGCTATTGTCAGATTTAGAGCCTTTTGTATGTTTCAGGACAGGAAACCATGTCCTATTTATTTTTAATCTTTCTTCTTTCCTGTTGAAAATGTGTTTCTGTTTATGAATTTCAATGGCTTCCCTGTGTAATCTGACATGGTAACTGGAAGTGTTGCCCAGCCTTTCAGTGTCTTGGAACAAAATACTGTGTCCTGTTTGGGTTAGGCTATGTTCAGCCACTGCTGATTTTTCGGGTTGGCCAAGTCTGCAGTGTTTTTCATGCTCTTTTATTCTTGTCTGAATGCTACACTGTGTGGTCCCGATGTAAACCTGTCCACAACTTCATGGTATGCAGTATACTCCTGCAGAAGTGAGGGGGTCTCTTCTGTCTTTTGCCGATCGTAGCAACTGTTGTATTTTTCTGGTGGGTCTGAATATTGTTTGTAGGTTGTGTTTTTTCGTAGGTTTCCCCATCTGATCAGTGATTCCTTTTATATATGAATAAAACACTTTCTCTGTGGGAGACTGTTTTTCTTCAGTTGTTTGTTTTACCTCTGGTTTAATTGCTCTTCTGGTTTCATTCTTGGAGTAGCCATTTGCTTGAAGTGCGTGGTTTAGATGATTTAGTTCATTGTTGAGAAAGTGTGGTTCACATATCCATCCTGCACGGTCATTAGATGGGCACTTTATCCCTTTGCCACTCTTGGGATTTTTGTTTTGATTAAGTTTGCAGACTATAATTGAAGTGGCGTTCCTGGGATGGACAGCAATTAAACCCTAAATGGGATGGAACTGTGGGGATTACTTTTCCCTTAGAAAGTGTATGTGTGTGTGTGTGTGTGTGAAAAATAGTGCAATAAACTTTACTGTGGACATTTTTGTAAAGGAAGAAATTCAGCTGTCATTCTTCGGCCTGCCAAAGTTCTCCTGCCCATTCTGCTCATTCAGGATCATTAGTGCCATTCAGAATCAAATGTTGACAATCCTGCCTTCAATCATAATTCACTTTCGTGATGTTTTGTCATATTAACATAATGTCATTGTTTGTCAGGACTTTTCCTATGAGCATGAGGTTGTGCTGTATCAAATATGATATCTGCTAATTTAATCAGTACATTGTGGAATGAAAATATTATATGTTTGTTCTTTTCTGTTTATATTATCATTGATTTTGGGTTTAAAATATTTTCTTTTCATTACCAAGATTGTACTATTAGCATTCAAGTTTTCTTCTCTATTGTTCTCCACTGAACTCTGGATTTATACAGAATTGTTTATAGAATGATTGTTGGCATCTCAAGAGTAATCCTTGGTTTGCATCATAAATGAAATATATAACCTCATAAAACTTTATCTGAAACATTTCCCTATTGTTTTCTTCTTTCCTCAGGGTTGGTGCTAGTGTACAATTTAGTTGTGACGACAATTATGTGCTACAGGGTACAAAAAGCATCACTTGTCAAAAGGTGACCGATACTCTGGCAGCTTGGAGTGACCATAGGCCAATTTGTCGAGGTGAGTATCATCCATTGGAGAACTTGCTAAGTCTTATGAATGAATGAGGACATTGGAATAAAAACTGAAATAGAAACTGCAGATTGAAAGACTACCTTTCTCCAGTGCAGTTCTTAATTTGGAGCCAGTGTGGTGTATTGGTTAAAGTGTCAGACTAGGAACTGGGAAACCCATATTTGAATCCCCACATGTGTCATGGAAGCTTGCTGGGTGACCTTGGGCCAGTCACACACACTTAGCCTAACCTAATTTACAGGGTTGTTGTGAGGTTAAAACAGAAGAGAAGAGAATGATGCGAGCCACTTTGGGTCCGCACTGAGGAGAAAGGTGGGATATAAATAAATGAATAAATATTCTGCTTCCCCTGGCACATGCTGGACTAGACATGTAAACCTAAACATCATAATTAGTGAGCTATGCACTGACAGTGTTCTGTCTCCAAGCATTCAACATATTATCTAAAGAGGTCATATGCATTCATAACTAATGTATAGGATCTGTATACACTAACTGATTTTAAAGCTAAAGATCATAGTGTAGTGGTTAGGAGCATGGACTCTAATCTGTGAGAAATGGGTTTGATTCCCCACTCCTCCACATGCAGCTGCTGGTGTGACCTTGGGTCAGTCATAAGTTCTGTCAGAGCTGTTCTCTCAGGAGCAGTTCTCTTAGAGCTCTCTCAGCGGCACCTAACTCACAAGGTGTCTGTTGTGGGGAGGGGAAGGGAAAGGAGTTTGTAAGCCGCTCTGAGACTCCTTTGGGTAGTGAAGGGCGGGGTTATAAATCCAATCTCCTCCTCCTCCTCCTTTCTTCTTCTTCTTCTCCTTCTTCTTGTCTAGGAATGTGCATGAACTAACCACTTTACATGCTATATTTAACCTATCATAGGAACTTTATTAAATATAATTCCACTGCTCTGCTATATGTTTGGTACAAATATTGTGCCAACCACACCCATAGGTCTTTGTGTGTTATTTGTTTCCTGTTTTAATTCAATGTTTCATATTCCTCTAAATAAACATGTAATGTGCTATGGTGAATATCCATTGGCATAATTCCAGAAAGAGGTATCATAGAGATACAATTTACTAAGTGACAAAGCTATTTATCAATATAATATCTTTAATAACAAAGAAAAAGATGGGTTCTTTAAGTAAAACTGAGTTTCTTATGCGGATAAATTCAAATTATCATTGTATCTCTTGTGAAGATCCTAATAACACACGTTGAGATTATGTCGCAAACTGTTCAATACACTTTTTAAAGCATTTTTAGGATTTGTTGATCCTCCATGTGTCCAGTCCAGTAAAATCAGTGTGTCACAAATCCTGTTGAAAGGGGTTTTCTTTTTCTTTTTTTGCTTTCCATTGTGGGGAAAATGTTTAAGCGAATCTAACTGGAGTTGCTATACAGGTTTGCCTGCAGAGTACATTGTATTCCCAATGCACTGCTCTAGCCACCAAGTTTTCTGTTTGGTGGATTCCAGTATTCTCTGTCCAGTAGCATCTCTTTGTCTCTTTCTCTCCCCCCCCCACCCCTCAGTTATCCATTTCTTCTGTCACTACTTCATTTTATAAACTCATCTCATCCCATTTCTTAGTATAACACATTTGTTTCCATTGTTTGCCTCCAGCCTGCCTGGTGACAGTGTAGGGTTTTCTGATTGTTTTCTACCTGAGTCCAAGGATCAGCAGGCAGGCAACACAGTAGGCACTTTTCTTTTGTTAAATCAGGGCTTAGGGCTAAATGTTTGAAAATTAGTGTTTTGAAAGCAAGTTTCTGCAGATTCACAAAATATATAGCACATTGCAGGCAATGCAAAAATAATACCTTATGCAGCAGCACCTTGCATTTATACAAACACCACTTTATTTTCCATAAAATGTAATGCATTATTATGTTCTTTTGAGAAAAACCAAAGGAATTTTGCCATCTCAGAAGCATCTGTATTCTATATGGTATCAGTTATTACTGGTTATTTTTCCCTTTAAGGCAGTCTTCATATTTACAAACCTTTCAGTATTCCAAAGTCTAGTCCATTCTGACTTTATTTTAGGCTACTCTTAGATTTTTAGAAGTGTTTCAAATGTAAATTATAGACAGTCACTATTTTACAACTTTGATCTTCACTGAAGAATTTCTACTTGCAGTTATTGACTCACTTGATGTCTGGTTAGGTTTTTTTGGGGGGGGGGTTTACACAACAATGAATTAGAAGGCAGAACATTGATCCTTGGCTGAACCTGTAATCTGGATTCCTGCATTACATTTGTTTATTACTTTTATAAAATGAAGATATTGTCTTGCTGTCACCTGAACAGGTGCCGCGACTTAGTATAATTATAGACACAATATTTCATATTACTTCAACATGAAGCCAACTGGTTGATCTTGGGTCAGTCACAGTTCTTTCAGAACTCTCAGCCAGACCTACTTCACAGGGTAAAGAGTGGGGTATAAAACCAGTTCTTCTTCTTCTTCTTCCTTAATATGACTCTGGCAAGGTCTTAACAGCAGTTAACAGCAATTTCTGTTCTCTTAAAATCAGTGGTATTTTAATTGCTTAATTTTCGCTGCATAGTGTTCATGTGATTTCTACATATTAATTTTGAAAAATAAAATTAACATTATCAATATTGATTTGATTAAGTAAGTTAGAATGCTTGAGTAGATACATTTTCATCAACATTATAAACGTTTTTAATTCTTTGTACTTTCAACAAATTACATTTAAGTTATGCGTGTTCATATTTAGTAGCTTTATGTTTAGGTTTTTGCACACAATCTACTGAAATGTGCAGGACCAACATCTTGATTGTTCCACAGTGCTTCCTCTTCAGCTATCCTAATGCATATTTTTTACATAAAGTGGGGAAGATAGCTATATTTTGGTTTCCCTAACTTTTTAATAAGGGAGAAAATTGTCTAGATGTTGTTCCAAATACACAATCGGGAACATGCAGTGGCCAAAGAATAGAATAGAATCAAACTAAACAAATATTCAACAAAATGGCAGGACACTGCTGTGTGGCGATGTGGGTGTGTAGCTTCATTATTGCTGTTCAGTATTTTAAGAATAGTGTGAGTTTGCTTTTGTTTTTGACTTGTAAATCAGGGGAGATGCACAAATTAGTGCTGGCATATGTAGGAGAGTTGTCACTAACTCTCTGACATACACGCACACACACTCATACACACATTACTGGCCAGTGGCATTCATTTTTGAGTTGTTCAGAAAACAGTGTTCAACATAGCTGATGCAGTAGCAGTGGATATATTCTATATCCTTTAGAAGAACCATCAGTCTTACAGAAATTAAAGAGTATATCCATTGTTACTGCAGCAGTTGCACCAAGCATTATATATTGTGTACTGCACATCAGATGGTCTAAAAAACCAGTGTCATTGCAACAGAAGCGCATCCATGGTATATGCCACATTGTACAGCAGTTAAAAAACACATGCAGACTGTGGGGGGTGGGGAGGGGGTGATCACATGGGGAAGAAGTCCTAGCTATTTCAAGAACACTGAAGTTTGCAAACTGTGATACTGTCCCCAATAGTAAAGACACAGGCGTCGTTGAGAGTTTTGACATTAATATTGGTAAGAGGTGGATTGTACGTATGTTTGTTACATAATTATACATTGAATTAAAGTGGTACTGAATTTGAATTTTCCCCTTTAAATAGCCTACTTCTAAATGCCGTTTGCCATGTTTCTCTGATATAATATCTATGTCTAAAACAAATTGTTTCATTTTGCCATGTATGCTTCTAGCTAGAACATGTGGTTCCAACCTACGTGGACCAAGTGGAATTATTACATCTCCTAATTACCCTGTTCAGTATGAAGACAATGCACATTGTGTATGGGTTATCACAACACTTGATCCAGAAAAGGTATGTTTCTTATCTTTTGTCTATTTTCAGATAATTACACAAAGTTACCTTTAAATATGAAATAAGCATTTTTTACAAATAAAACATACGACTCTGGTGCAGATTAATGTTTACATGAATCATCTACAGTACAGTAAGTGACACCTGAATAGTAGTCAATATATTTCAAGAGGCTTGTATGATTTTTACTGGCACATGGTATATTATTTTAAAAAGTACAGAGAAATAGCATTTTCTTATCCTTTGCTTTGTACATTACTACATGTCCATTTGTTAACATGCACAATACTGGCAAATGTTTAAATGAATGGTAATTAAGAAATTTGCATATACATTTGTCTGTCTCTTATTATATGGATTGAATTTCAGATTGTCCAAGATAATTAAATATTTTAATGGTTTTGACAAACTTCCAACACTTCTGTAACATGAAAAATTTCTATTTTCACTGAGTTTATATCTAGGAGGAGGTGTGTTGTATCATGGTTTTACAATGAAGATGTTAAAATATATAACTCTTACCATTGCAACATTGCATTGCTTTACAAAAAATAACTCCGCAATCTCTAAATGCTAATGAAATGAGTTTAATTTTAGTTGTTAAGTACATGGGTAAAATTATTTCCACTGCATTTAAACACATTTTAGAAAATGAGATTTTCTTCAGTATTGGAATTTTAGTGATATATGTTAAGAAGTAACAAAGTTGTAACAAGGCTCCAAGAGGTTTGTTATGAAATGTGATATCACAGTCATGTACTTGTTTTTTCAATTCATTATTCAATAGGTATTTTTCAAGTTATTTTCCTGGACCCGCACATAGTAGTGGCCTTTAATGTTTTCAGACATTAACCTTGCCCTTGTAACATTGGATGGGGCCCATTGATGTAGCATGTGACAGGAACTAAGTTGATATCAGAGTTATGCAACAAAAGAGAAGGTGTTCTGTCTGTGATATAAAAGGAATTCTCTCTGTCAGTGACTAACCTAACCGTACTGATCTGCAGTTCCTCTTAATTTTCATGTAAAGAGGACAGTTATGTGTAACACCTCTGTGCTATCATCTGAACTAAGAACAAGTCCTTCTAAAAAAAAACACACAACAAAATGGTGGCTCTGTAGAACCAAGCGCATAGAACTCTGCAACCCTCTTCAGCATCCCAGCCTATGGGCTGAAGATCTCTGTCTTGTATCTTATACTGACATATATTCTAAAATTAGCCTGATACCCGTGCTTCACTGCGATATTTAAGTTCTGTAAATCCAGTTATAATACTGATGATGTGAAATCTGAAATGTGACATTTGTTGTAGGAATTCTAATGAAGAAGATAGTAGTGTAAGACATGAAGCGAGAAATATGTACTTTTTTTCTCTCTACTGAAGGACCTCTCACTACACCACATTGGTGGTTCTGCCCTCAGGTGCTAGGATCACCAGGCTGCTTGATGAGCCCACTCTGGAACAGGCCACATAGAACTGTCCATTTAAGAAGCAGTCGTCTGTTAAGTCAGCTCCTGCCACCTTCCACGAAAGTGATGGCCTCTCTACTTGTGTTCCTGGATTGTTTTGCTCATATGGAGACTGTGTTGTTCTGAGCACCTCAGAGTGATCTTGCTGGTACTTGGCCTGTGCAGCTCAGTGCACTGCAGGAGTACTATGTGCAGATGTCTTTGCCGCATTCCTAAGTTGCCTCCTCCTTGTAGCATTGGTGTATCTGGCTCGACGTTTGCCAGGAGCTTTCTTGGGGGCAGTAAGAGGTGAGAGGTGTGAGGGGGAGTTGGTGTGACGGAGTGGTGATGTGGTGGACATTTCTTCAGGTTAATGAGGGGGGCAGGCATCGAAATGGTTCCTAGAAACGTCCTTTACTATCTCCCCATACATTCATACCCATACGGGGAGGGGACTTTCTTTTATATATATAGAAGGATGTTCTGTTTGTATGACTTCTAGTTTAGTGTAATTTGATGCATCTACCATTTTATATATCTGCATAATATCATTTTCTTTGTTTCTTCCCAAGCCCTTATCATCCATGCATCCCAGCTCTCTACTTTCTTAGTATAAAGCAAGATATATTCATAGAATCACAGAGCTGGAAGGGGCCATATAGGCCATCTAGTCCAACCCACTGCTCAATGCAGGATCAACTTAGAGCATCCCTGACTAGTGTTCGTCCAGATGCTGCTTAAAGACTGCCAGTGAGGGGGAGCTCATTACCTGCGTAGGCAGCTGATTTCACTGTTGCACAACTCTTACTGTAAAAAAGTTTTCCCCCCTAATATCCAGCCAGTAGCTTCCTGCCCTTAATTTAAAGCAATCATTGTGAGTCCTATCCTCTGCTGCCAATAGGAACAGCTCTTTGACCTCCTCTACGTGACAGCCCTTCAAATACTTAAAGACAGCAATCATGTCCCTCCTCAACCTCTTCTTCTCCAGACTAAACATTCCTAAATCCCTCAGCCATTCCTCATATAGCTTGGACTCCAGGCCCCTGATCATCCTCATGGCTCTCCTCTGCATCCACTGCATTCTGTCCACATCCTTTTTGAAGCAGTCCTCCAGAACCGCCAATGCAGTGTACAGTGGGACTATGACATCTTGCAATTTGGATTTCATGCCTCTGTTGATACACCCCAAGATCACATTAGCCTTTTTGTTGCTGCATGACACTGGCTGTTCATATTTAACTTACGATCCACCCATACCCCAAGATCTTGTTCACACACACTGCTATGCAGAAGTGTATCCCCGGTGTGTGTAGCTTAGTCCCATTTGGGAACACAGCACAGAGACCTTGGGGCAAAGGGAAGCCTCAATCTGCTGGCTGCGCGCCTGCAGAGAGACGACCCTCAGTGCCCCATGGCAAGGGACCCATCACAAGAGTCCCAGGGGGGCACAGACATTCACACCCCCTCTTATTGTGCTGGATCACCCCCAAGAAGCTCCCTGGGGATGTGGACGCCATCAGCCCGCCAAAACCGGAAGTCTCATTGAATTCTATGTGTTTGTTTCTCCTCCCAATTTGATGTCACCTGCAAATTTAATGAGTAGCCCCTCCACACCCTCATCCAGATGGTTTATAAAAATATTGAAAAGTACTGGGCCCAGATCTAAGCCCTGTGGCACCCCACTGGACACCTCCCTCCATTTAGATGAAATGCCATTGACAACTACTCTCTGACTGTGGTTCTCGAACCAGTTCCCTATACACCTAACTATCCTAGAGTCCAGTCGTGTCTTGCCTGATCATCTCTGGATGAGCCTGTTCTCTTCTTCACAGGGGGAAAATACTAAGGCAAAATAGGCATTGAACCCTTCTGCTTTCTCTTTCTCCTCAGTCAGAATTTCTTTATTTTCACCCAACAGTGAGCCCACCTCTTTTATCTTGTGTTTGTTCATCACATATCTGAAGAAGATTTTCTTGTTGTAGTGAGCCTCCCTGGCCAGCTTTTGCTCACTGTGAGCTTTGGCCTCTCTGATGGCTGACCTACAGTGCCTAGCAACTCACAGATACTCTTCTTTAGAGGTATGTCCTTGCCTCCATTTCTTGCACATTTCCTTTTTCTCCCTTAGCACATCATACAGTTCTCTGTTCACATTGGCTTCTTGAATCCCTTACTATGTTTCCTTCTTGTTGGAATAGTGAGGTTTGAGCTTGCAGGAGTTCTTGTTTTAGGAGAGCCCACCTTTCACTTGCTCTTTTCCCTTCCAGCAGACTTGCCCATGGAATGATTCTCATCATGCCTCTGAGTTTATTAAAGTCTGCCTTCCTGAAATCTAGCATACACATGTGGCTACGAATTTCCTTGGTCCCCACAGCAAAAGGAATCCCAGC
>NW_015168672.1:234060-244788 GCF_001447785.1 Gekko japonicus | reverse complement strand
AGGAATCTCCGCAGGAATTCCTCCTCTTCAACCCTTTTGGTTTTTTTGAGAACAACTCATATCCATCCACCACTACATTCCAGTCCTGGGAATCATCCCACCAAGTCTCTGTAATGCCTACTAAATCATATCCCTCTGTCTGCATTAGAAGTTCAAGCTCTTCCTTCTTATTGCCCAAGTTTTCGACATTGGTACATAGACACCTGAAGCCCTGCACCTTTGGCTCCATTAGACCCTCCCAAGTGGGCCTCTGTTGTTTGCTCTCATTTATTTAAATCCCTGTGTTGGTCATCTCCTTCCCATTGTGGTGTTAGTTCAAAGCCCTTTTGATGAATCTCCCCAAGTTTCCACCAAACATATTCTTCCCTGACGTTGACAGGTGAAATCCATCATGTTCTAGTAGGCTGCCATCCAGAAAACCTAGCTGTGATCCCAGAATCCAAATCACTCCTGCTGGCACCACCAATGCAGCCAGTGGTTCACCTCCATTATCATCTGCTCCCATCTATTCCCCTTCCTATGACAGGAAGGATTGAAGAGAACACCACCTGTGCTCCCATTCCCTTCAGCTTCCTCTCGAGAGCTTTATAGTCAGCTTTAATGCTTTCAGTGGTGTTCATGGCTATGTCATTGTTTTCTACATGGACCATCACAAATGGGTAATGCTCTGTAGGTCTGATGAGTGTTAGGCTCCTGCCTATAATATATAAGGATGTTATAAGGATATGCTATCCCTTTCTTGATATGAAAAAAGACAATGAAAAATTAGTCCCTACTATGTTGTATATGTACCAGATTGAGCAAAATGGATAAAAGTAGTGTAATATCTGATGCAGTGAGATGCAGATTCATTCACTTTACACTGACTTCTTCATGTCCTTTTGAGTAGCATTATATTTTGGTAGAAGGTTTCTTGGTAGATTGTTTTCCTATAATCTTGTATGTGGAAACACTTTACTTTCAGGATTATGAAATTATTCTTTAGTCATACCAGTGGTGAATCACCATCAACCCCCAATTTGTTGAGTCCACCTTCTTAGATCTATCTTGCACACTATTAAGACCTTTCTTTTGTAGTCAGAAATGGGCTACTTTGTATCCTCCCAGATGAAATCATCACCCTGCTACCAAGTCTAGGGACCTAGTTTGGACTGACAGGAGGTCATATTTTCTTTATCATATCAAAAGTGCAGTTCTTCAGATGTATGTTTCAAAACTCTCACCACAGCAACAGAATTTGGTGTCTTCTTGAGGTCTTGGGGAAACTATCCTAGGATAAAAGAGACAATTTGACATTTCCATATCTCAGTGGTTTAGAAACAACAATGTTTACCTAAATGTTGGGAAACATTTAATAAGATTAATCTGTGGAAAAGGAATTCCAAAATATAGCTGCTTTGTCTTCAGTGGTCATTTTATAATCTTAAATTTATTGTGCAAATCAGCCAAACCAACAAGCATTGCCTTTGTCTACATCATTAAACATCTGCTACACTTCCAATAGCATTGCCTTTTCTATTCAATACTAATTAGCTCTTAAAGTTTGTTCTCTACCTGTTCAAAAGTGTCCCCTTTTAACGCTCTGCTTATTTTGAAGACTTGCCACCAATTTGTTTCCTTGGAGTCCTACTAATATATCACTGATCACTACCCTACTGAGTCATTTCTTAGAGTTTTGCTGTTCACAAATAGCTACCTTGTAGTATGTGTGTTTTCCCCTAATGGCTTCATCTAGACTGTGCTGCAGGTGTTTTAATTTGTTGTTAATTCCATAGGCATTTTAGTCTTCACTTCTTTCTGTTCTGTTTCTCGCTTTTTAATATTTGTCACCTTTGGATAATTTCCAAAACCCCAACTTCAGTTGTTATTACTCTAAACTTCTCACTGTTCAAGCTGTACCTCCAGCTTGCTTTAAACATGTCCTTCCATCCCCTACTGTTTTGGTTCATTCCTCCTACCTGATTGAAGAAGTTCCTGCTGCTTTCACCATTCCATGATAACTTTGCTAACCAGTGGGGCTCTCTCTTTGCTGTCTGTAGGAGGGCCAGGTGCTGTGTCATTTTTGGCAGTGATTCTCAGTCTAGCACATTACTCTCCTGACTGGTTAGAGACTATGGGATCATTTCAGCTGCTGTGGGCTACAGAAATTCTTGGTTTAATGATCTATTAAATAAAGGTATGCCCTATTTAGAGGTTTGTCTAAAGACTGTACCTGCTGTAGCATAAACTGTGTATGCCAAGTAAATTCTATGACTTCTAAAAAAACCTTTATTTCCTTTTATGTATGTTGTAAATACTTTGCTTGTCCTGATGGAAGCAGCAAAATTAAGTCTAATTATTTCCTTTAGCACATTAACCCATCAAGAAATAACCATAGAATGAGGCCCATGATAAGGCCCTAAACTGGACTTTAGGCCACAACCTAGAAGAGTTACAAGAAATTCCATAGGTGTGATGTGATTGAAATGATTGGGAGATATACTACTTCTCTGCAAAGCCTTTTGCCCTCCCAGCCAGAAATAATGAGACAGACAACTGTTTGGAGTCAAACAAGGGCCACTTTATTAACTATTTAATTGCCAAATCAATCAATGACAAGGGAACTAAGTGGGAGCAGAACAGGCCAGGCAGGTGTCAATCCAGCCAACCTCCTTGCCTACAGGTATGGGCAAGCCACTAGTGCCACTTTAGGGCCAAACCTCTGGTCCGCAACTGGCAGCCCAGCACACAGGTCACCCCCCAGGAGTGCCTACCCCTGAAGCCCTACAGCCTGTAGGGAGGAGCTTACTTAAGAGGCTCCCCAAGGTGGTCACCATACCCAGCCCTAATCCCTAAAGCCCAGGGGCCGTTCTTGATAACCCCCTAGTCCCAAACCGGAACTGGCTGAAAGTGCTTACTGGTTCTGCTTTCTTTACCCACACTACTCTGCCACATGCCAGGCCAAGCCTCTGCTTTGGCCACTGTGGCCACCTAACAGCCCAAGGCTGCTCTAATCCCTTGCCGCAACTCTGCAAGGAAGATGTCATTGCCCTTGTTTGACGGATAGACTCCATCATCGCTGTACAGGTCAAGCTCGACCTGGAATCCGGGATGAGGTAAAAACCGATCCAAACCACCCTCCATGGCCTTTTCCATTTGCCAGTTCACTTTCCTCCGGGCCGTATCCAAACCCCGGGGATCTCCAAGGCCACGCCAAACCCTGCACGGCAGCATCGCAGACCAAACTATCTGTGTTCATGGCCACCGTGCCCAAATGTTGGCGAGGTCAGCCTTGGCCTGAAGCATCAATGCAATGCCTTTCAACAAACCCAAGTCATTACCACCTAAGTGGATAACCAAGACCAGTGTTCCCTCTAAGCTGAGTTAGTGTGAACTAGCTCACAGTTTTTTAGCCTCTGGCTCACACATTTTTGTCTTAGCTCAGGAAGGATGACTCCAGAGCAAACTAATTTATGCAGCAGCCAAATCGCTCGCTCACAACTTTAATGCCAGTAGCTCACAAAGTAAAGTTTTTGCTCACAAGGCTCCACAGCTAAGAGGGAGCATTGACCAAGACCTTTGGGGTGGGGCTGCCTCTCCCCAAATAACAATGGGAGGAGTCTGGGCAAATGCATGCCTTTCCTCCCCAACCATTCAACTTGCACCCACTCGCTGAGGCCCAGCTGGGAACCCACAGGTGTCCTCCTGGCAAGGTGGGCAGCCCAAAAAACCATGCTGTGGCCGCAGACCAGAACTCCTTGTCTCACCCGCCAGCTGTCAGCACCTGTAACGAGAACTCTGTAAATACTAAAAACTTAAAACTTACTATTTCTCACATAACTTTTATAAGAACGGGAATGCCAGAGGCCAATCTTGCGAATTTCAGAAGTGGTGTATCCCATGACTGCTGCAGTAGATGCAGCCCCTATCCTGAAGGAGTGGGTTCCAAAGCGAAAGGCTCCCAAACCCAGCTCCTTCAGCACCTTCTAGGTCAGGGACCAGAATTGGAACTTGGTGAGCAGGGAACCATCCCGGTGGCAAAATAAAATGCCATCCCAAGACCCCCTCCAGGTCAGGTAATGACATAGTGCCCATACAGGGCACAGCTCCTGGTCCAAGCACTGACGAGGCTCTACAATGGCACCTTTGCCTAGTTGGTCTGTCTTTGAATGTCTAATAAGGACCTTAACCTTGTCGACTGACTCAGTAAGGTCACCGAAATAGAGGGCCCGTCCAGAATAATCCCTGCGGGAGGCCGCGAGTTCACTAACCTGCAGCGCCCCCAAAAAGGCTACCAATGCAGCCTCATGAAAAAGGGAGGCCTCGTAGGTGCCAGCACAGATGTTTGGCTACAATGCCCAGAGGCCTTTAAGGACTGTCAGAGACAATGGCTCCCTAGCATCCACTCTGGGACCACTTTCCCAGGACCAGCCCTCCAGCATCTTCCGGATGCATAAATCCCCTGTGTAGTCCTCAAAGCCTGTTGCTTTGCTGGCATAGGCCAGGGAGGACAGCTGCCCTTTAACAGATCTAACAGACAAACCTTTTTTCTTAGAATAAACACAGAACTGTAATAGCTGAGGCATTGGGATGGGCCAAACCTGAGGTAGGTCTGCTGACTGCCTAAAAGCTATAAATTCCTGACCCACCCTCCGATATGATTTTCTGGTTGATGGGGCTAAGGCTAGGCCGATTGCCCTATCAGCTTCAGCCCTCCAAACCCCCAAAAACTCACTGGCATCCTTACCGGGTACCAATCTGCTTCTGGGGCCAACAGACAGAATTTCTCGATCTGTTTTTGGGAGAGAGTGTCAGCGACTCCATTATTAGCCCCTGGTACATGCAGTGCTTTGAACAAAATATTGTTTTTGAGGCAAAGCAATGTAAAGGCCCTAACCAGTGTCATGACCCGGGCTGACTTAGAGGTCAGAGAATTAATAACCTGTGCTGTGCCAAGATTGTAGCATCAGAAATGGACAGTATGGCCAGCGAAATCTGCTGTCCACAGTCCAACTGCTACCACAATCGGGAAGAATTCCAAGAAGGTTAGGTCCTTGACCCAGCCTGCCCAGAACCATTCCAGTGGCCAATCCTCGGTGCACCAATGCCGTCTAAAGTAAACACCAAAACCAGAAAAGCCGGCAGCATCCAAAGCTACCTGTAGCTCTGCCTCAAATAAAAGGTCCTCCCGCCAAAATGAAATCCCATTGTATGATTCCAAAAATTTCTGCCATACCAAAAGGTCATCCCTAATCCCCTTAGTGACCCGCATTCTATGGGGAGGCAATCACAGGCCCACCATGGCATCGCAAAGGCAGCGCACAAATGCCCTTCCTGGGGCCACTACCTTGCAAGCAAAGTTCAAGTGGCTTGCCAGCCACTGGAGCTCCAGTAATGTTATCTTACTAATTTTTACAGCCTGATCAATTAACTTTCGTAACTCCTGAAGCTTCTCTAAAGGCAAACAGGACAACTGACATTTGGTATCCAATTAAATCCCCAAAAACATAAGTACCTTTGTGGGACCCTCCATCTTCTTTGCCAACAGGACTCCAAGTTCTGAGGCCAAGGACATAAAGGAGTCCAATAAGAATTGACAATGGCCAGTACCAGCACCACCCATGAACAGAATATCATCCAGGTAGTGTGCAGTACTGTTCAGACCAGTCCTAAAATGCAGGGCGCACTCCAAAATTGAATTAAATTTTTCAAAAACCGCACATCACACGAAGCATCCCATAGGAAGAGTCCTGCCCATGTAAAATTTGTCTTTGAATGCAAAACCCAACAATTCAAAGTCCCCAGGGTGAACAGGGAGAAGCCGGAAAGCTGATTTAATATTGCACTCGGCAAGGTCTGCCCCCCGACCACAACTGTGAACAACCTGCATGGCCTGGTCAAATGATGTGTACTGGACTGAACAAAATTCATCCGGAATCACATAATTGACTAATCCGCCCCAAGGATAGGACAAGTGATGAATAAATCTGTATTCACCCAGGGCCTTTTTGGGAACCACCCCCAGGGGGGACATCCTCAAATTGGGACAAGGAAGAGCCTCAAAGGGGCCCAAGACCCTACCTTCCCTGCATTCCTTCCTAATTTTGTGCCGTACAATGTCTTCCATCCCCCTTCAGCTTGAGCAAAAACCTCTGTCAAAGAAGGTATATTATCTGTTTTTTGCTTTGCCTACTGCTTCCCCTTCTTATCTTGCCTCAGAGGCATGTTTTCAGAATCTCAAATAAATTCAAAAGAGTTGACAATAATAAATTAAGAGCGAGCAGATGTCGAACTGCAGGTAATGGCTACCAACCATCACTGGTTGTAGCCCCACCCCCTGCAACAATTTACACTTGTGATGATCACCACACATGTTTATTTAAATGCAGCTATGAAGACCTAGCCCACTTCCCTCCCTCACAGGCAAGATTTCCCCTCTGTTTTTGTCACCCTGTCTGACTGAGCATCTCTTCGAATCTATTGTCTTCTTTTCTGAAGAACTATGGCTGTTCCACCCTTTCATAGTATGAAATTTTGCTGCTGGCTCAGTCCAGGAACCTGAGGTTGAGATCCCCCTTTAACTTAGACCACTGAAATGGCATTCAAGGCTTTTTAAAGTTCAAAAATAACAAAAGATTTTATTCAACGTAGAGGGGAAAGGTCACAGGAAATTGGGTAAAATTTCTGAGGTAAATCAATATAGGCACAGACTACAGTTCATATGTTTCAAGCAGTTGAGAGTTTCTTAAGCTTTTCACAGTGACTTATCTATAAAATGAGAGACTTTTGTTTCATTTTACCCCAAACACTCTAGTATACTTTCTTAAGTGTATTTGACTCTTTGTTTCCAGAAGACAGGGATACTCTGCTCAGTACTCAAATTACTTCACTAAACAAACTAGTACTCTTCTTGAGTTTTAACTTGACTCCTCAGAATTTAAAAAGGCTGTCTCAAACCACACCATATCAGGAATTTCTCCACTCTTCATAGCTACCTCCCTGTTTTAATAATAAAATAGTAAAAACTCATTGTCATCCTCTGTTAACAGGTCCAACATTTAAAAAATCCTACTATGTGTACAGTCCCCCTCCAAAAAAACAAAAAATCTGGGTTGGCCCAGAGTATTAGTTTAGCAGTGAAAATAGGTCAAATTGATATTATTGTAACATTATGCCTCAGAGTTGTTTAACTGCAGAGACTGCAGGAGGAACAGGATTATTTTAGTATGAATAGACATTAATACATTCAGTATAAGGAGGGGCATCAGACAAGAAGCCTCCAAAATAGGCCAGGATGGATAGCCCAACTGAGAGGAGCAATCCCTATAACTAGAACAAGTTAATAGATATGTCTGATAATATGAACTAAGATCAAGAAAACCAAATCCTCAATCATTAAATGGGAGTTGCATCCTCTTCAAAGAAATCCAAGGTGGTTGAGAACCCACATAAATTTGTGAAAAAAATATTAACATTATTAATATATTTATAGGATATATGAACAGGTTGTTGTTGTTCAGTCGCACAGTCCAGTCCGACTCTTCACGACCCCGTGAGCAAGATCCCGCCAGGCCCTCCTGTCTTCCGCCATCCTCTGAAGTTTGCTCAATTTAATGTTCGTTGCATCGATGACACTGTCTAACCATCTCATCCTTTGCCGTCCCCGTCTTCTTTGACCTTCAATCTTTCCCAGCATCAGGGTCTTCTCCAGTGAGTGCTCCCTTCTCATTTGGTGGCCAAAGTATTTGAGCTTCAGTTTCATTATCTGGCCTTCCAGGGAACAGTCAGGGTTGATTTCTTTTAGGATTGACTGATTTGATCTTCTTGCAGTCCAAGGGACTCTCAAGAGTCTTCTCCAGCACCATAGTTCAAAAGAATCTATTCTTCGGTGCTCGGCCTTCCTTATAGTCCAACTCTCGCAGCCATACATGACTACTGGGAATACCATTGCTTTGACCATGCGGACTTTTGTTGGCAGGGTAATGTCTCTACTTTTTATCATGCTGTTTAGATTCGCCATTGCTTTCCTCCCAAGGAGCAGGCGTCTTTTAATTTCATGGCTGCAGTCACAGTCTGCGGTGATCTGGGATCCCAGGAACGTGAAGTCTGTCACTACTTCCACGACTTCCCCTTCTATTTGCCAAGGAGTGATGGGGCCGGATGCCATGATCTTAGTTTTTTTGATGTTGAGCTTCAAGCCCACTTTTGCGCTCTCCTCTTTTACTTTGAGCAAGAGGCTCTTTAGGTCCTCTTCACTTTCTGCCATTAGAGTGGTATTGTCTGCATATCTGAGGTTGTTGATCTTTTCCCCAGAGGACAGTGGGAAATATGTACCAAGTCATATTCTCTGTGGCTATGTTAGTGTAAGGATTTCTGTAACTCATGCATATTCACTTCTGACTATGGGGAAAAAAATTGTTTTAGTCCATTTAAATTAGTAGTAATACTCACTTTCAGGTTATCTTCAGGAAGCTGCCGGCATTCTTATCAACAAGACTATAATTATGTTAATGCCATGCACTTTTCTTTTGCTTAAACTCTAGTATAGCCATCAAGTAAAATCACTGTAAATTTCTTTATGGCTGTTTTTAGTAAACTAAGGTTAAGGCAATGAATATTTTTTATACTTCAGAGGAGATGGTCATCCTAAAACCAGTATGATTCCAAGACTTCAGTATAATGAATGGTACATTGCCTTGAAGGCCCTAATTTGGTGGAAGTGTGGGATTATTATATTTTGAATAAATAAGCAAATAAAATAAGGCTATATAATATGATATGGTAGCAAAATTAGAGTATGTCAGCAGTGATTTTTTTAAAAAAATATCTCTACAGTGGTGTAAATATTTTAGGGACTACCGCATGTAAGAAATGTTATATCTGCCTCTGGCAATACTGCTGGAGATTAGGGTGCACAGAACAAGAATTAAAGTCTCCATGAATTTTTACCTTATAATTTTGCTACATAAATATTTTGTATGTGTTTTATTTCTGTGAATTAATGTGGGGTTTCATATGTATATATGCTATGGTTTAAAATACAGTCCTCTAAGGTAAGAAGGAGGGATGCTGGGTGGGTGAGTGAAGTGTGTTATGATTGGATGATAGCTATACCCCAGGGGACAGAGTTGGTGGCTTTTGTGTAGAGCGTTTGTGTGAGAGGAGAGATAAGGGAGATGCAAAAGAGACTGAGTGAAATGCTGTGGAGAGTGAGAGAAATCCTATGTGGTGAAATTATTAGCATAAGTGGCAAATGGTGACAAGTCTTTAGGTTTTTTTAGGGAACTTTAGAGATAGGAGAACTGTACCTATCTTGAAACCAAGAAGCTAGTAGTGTAAAGGAAACCACTACACTTTTGACCCACACTGAAACAATTAAACTTTTTATACTTCTAAATAAATTCTATATCTATATATATATATTTTAAACCTGTTTTATTTAGAAAATCCCCTTTTAAGCTCACAGCCTACATGCTGACCATTCTGTCATTCTACCAGTTATAACTAAGCCATCCTATTCTTTGGGTGAAAGAGATTTAAGGAAAGAGGCATTGGTGACAGTGAAAACTATTAGGGCATTCTAAGGAAGTCAAGGAGACAGCATAATACAGATCATTTCAGAGCATTACAGAGAGGTGCCATTTTAGGTGTTACAATACAAGTGGCCTCATGAAGGGGCTTCAGAAAGGGAACAAAAATTATAATATTCCCTATGAATTTCACGCACACACACACAAAATTATTTGTGAGGAAGATATTAACACAGTGCTTCAGTATAACTGTTAACAAAATAAGACACAGTTTGCATGATTTTATTTGCTTTTGGAATTGTATGAAAAGAAATACCTTTTGCTATGTCTTGCACATTCAGAAAAAATCATGGGGATATATTCACGTTCACTGAGCGCAAACAGACAGTAAGGAATAATTTTAGCACTTCCACTTGCGCAAGGACTGTTGCACATATGAAAATCATCTGTGAGATCCAACCATTTTTTAAAAAAATCAGTAACAAGACAACATGATTCACATATATAGAATTGTTTCTACATTCTCTTGATACAATTTGAAAAGTATGCAGACGGAGAGTGATTTCAGCTAAGCATACCTTTGCCCCCCAAGCCGGAAATAACGAGGCAGACACAAGTGTTGGGTTTAACTATAGGGCCACTTTATTAACGGACAACTTTAGCTGGAACCAACGGCAAGGGCAAAACAGAATTGCGTTATGGTCAAGGCCAGAGGTCAAGGACCCCTCCCTTACCTTGTCAATAGGGCGAGCCACCCTGCCCCGGGTGGGAGCCCACTGCAGGGGCTACCATCCGGCCGGCTAGCCATTGCAAGACAACCCTGTAGCCCCACCCCCCAAGCCGCAAGGCTCAAAGAGAGGACCTAAACAGGGCCGTCCCGAAGGCAGTCCGTTTTCCCCGCCCCGTGCCGCAAGGCACAAAGGCTGTACTCACAGGACCCCTTCAACCCCAAATATGGGTGTCAGCTGGTGCTCACCGGACCGCAATCTGTATACCGCATAGCAACCTGCCTAAATGAAAGTGACCGACCTAACTAACACGACTCACCCCCATAAATACCTGCATCACTGCTGCAGTGCAGGGTAGGCAAAAACACCCCCTCCAAGTGCCAATCAGGAAAGGGTGAAAAAATTCCTACCCGGCCCCGAAAACTGGGCGACCAGCAAACGCCTGCACTACTAACAGGGCGGGAGGGTGGGCCGCCGAACGCGCGGGACTG
>NW_015168672.1:213407-229009 GCF_001447785.1 Gekko japonicus | reverse complement strand
GAGGAGGAGGAGATTGGATGTACACCCAGCCCTTCACTTGGAGTCTCAGAGTGGCCTCCAAACTCCTTTCCCCTCCCCTCCCCACAACAGACACCCTGTGCGATGGGTGGGGCTGAGAGAACTCTGACACAAACCACCCCCTTTTAAGGACAGCTGTGCCAGAGCGTGTGACTGACTCAAGGTCACACCAGCAGGTGCAAGTGGAGGTCTGATTAGAATCCACACACCTAACCACTACACCAAACTGGCTCTACATCAGCGTTCCTTCTAAGCCGAGTTAGTGTGAATTAGCTCAGTTTTTTAGCCTCCGGCCCACACATTTTTGTCTCCTCGGGAAGGATGGCTCCAGAGCAAATTAATTGATGCAATGACCAAATGACCTGCTCACAACCTTAATGTCAGCAGCTTACAAAGCAGAAGTTTTGCTCACAAGACTTCCCAGCTTAGAGGGAACATTGCTCTACATGCGCCCAGAATTGGACCCACACTGAGCCCTGGTGGACTCCTGAAGGATCATGCCCCGGGTTCCCCCTTTCCACAGGGACTCCACCTAAACTGCAAACCCACACTGGCCCACCCGTGCCATTCTCCTGTCCTGGGCACATGCCCCAAGCCCCGGGTGGCCACCCAGCACCAAGTGTGTGGAGCGAGCAACCACTATCCCATCAGCCCCGCATTTTCCCCGTCCAAAAACCTTCAACAGCCGCCGTGCGCAGCAGCTCGCAGCCCATTCTCCCCTAGGGGCCCCCGTAGCCAGCCAACACCAGCGATCTTCGCGCTTACTGGCCCGTCGGGCCGGCACCACCGCAGCTATGTCCTGCGCTCCTTGGCCAACTGATCCCAAGCGACTCTGCTGCTATCCCTCGCTGCCAGAAATCGCCTCTCCGCTGAGCTCCGCTGTGCGCCCCCTGGCCTCAGAAGGCTCGTAAAAGGGGGAGTCACGACCGGAGCTCTGCCTTTGCCGCCGAACGCGCGGGACTGCTGAGAAGGAGAGGCGGGGCTGGGCTTTAAGCCTACACTGCCCCACCCCCTCTCAAGTCCCGTGTGCGGCGCTTTTGGCGCCAACGCCGTCTGTCTCTTCCGGCTGGGAGGCAAAGGCGCCTCCCCAGCCCAACGGCCGGAACGGCCGTGGGCTGTTTGAAGCGTGTTATTTAGTCAGGAACAAAGACACTTGGCCGGCTCGCAGGCCGGCTTATATTCGTTCAGAAAACCCGCCACCAAACACACACCCCACACCCGATAGGCTATTTACAGTAACCGAGAGACCTGTTGGCCTTCCGGCTGGGGACCTAGCCCTTTCATTGGGCCTGGCTAGGATCCTACTGGCCCATTGTCTTGTAGCATGAAGCTAGGGAGGTTTTGTGACTGGCCAGTCCGGGCATGTCCGGACATGTCAGGGCTGGATACATTACACAATTATAGACAAGCACCATTGATGGCTGAGTTTGCATTTTCCACTACAGCTATACAGCCTGAGATCAGAAAGTGAAACAGATGTCTTCCACATAAATTAATATGAGACCTAGTTTCCTGTGCATTGTTAACATACAAGTAAAACAAGTTCACAGCTAGTAAAGAGCCTTGGGGCAGGCCATATGTCTCTTTCTTATGATGCCACCAGTCAGTGATCTGAAATTGCCACTTAATAGTATGAGCTTAGGGATGGTAACAGCCTAGCATGTCACAACTTTAGAGAGGTTTTGCAATACACCAAGATACCTAGTAGTTTCACAGATTGGTGGCAATTCTAAACCATTAATTGCAAATGTTAAGGTGCCCCCCCCGGGTTTAAAAAATCATATATAATTAAATTAGATATATTTCGTGCTCTGCTAAAAATAAATTGGTATTTTGTGGTGTGGGGAAAAATCCCTACTAGAACATCAGCACTAAAAATGTTCTCATTAATATTATAGTCAGTAGTATACTGAGCTTATTTCCAGGCACATATTGTTGGGTATCTCCCCACAGATGCACACAATTGCTTTTAGGAAGTGTTATAGCAACTGTGCAGTAGAAATATTTAGAACTTTCCTAATAGTAATGTTATAAAAGGAGACTGCCTCTAAGCAAGACATTAATTCTGTATTCTAAATGGATACATTTAGATTTTAGATGGATTTTTTTCTCATTGACACCAAAGCACTAACAAGAAAGACCAGCAGCTAATGGTGTATATAGGGCTGTGTACATGAATACATAAAGCTACAGAGTGAAATTCTAGTCCAGTAGGACCTTAATGACCAACAACATTTTCTAGGGTAAACTTTTGTGAGTCAAATCTCACTTTGTCAGATCCAAAAAGAATAAAGGTCCAGGAGCCCTTATATCCAAGTCAGAAGGTAGGAGGGGCATTGCAAAGAAGGACCAATCAGAGCAGAGTGAGGATTCAGAGGTACAATGCAAAATCTAATAAATATGCATATATGTGAGAAATGCAGAAAATTAGCACCTGTAATGAGATCATAGTCCTATGCCCCTCTTCAGCCTTGGAAGCTCAGGAGAGAGCTGCTGGGAAGGTGAAGGTTTTTGTTTTTGTTTTGGTTGGTTGGTTGGTTGCTTTTTGCCTTTCCTAATCTGCTAAACTACTGGGGAGTATTAGCTGAAGTTATTTTGTGAGAGCATAGAGTTTGAGGGTCAGTGGGTGCTTGTAGCCTGCTGGAGAGTGGTGTTTTGTCTGGGTCTGTTTGGGTCTTTTGTCTGGTCTGTTGCTGCTTGAGCAAGGTCTGTTTTCTGTTTGCTTGGCACTGATTGAAAGGGTGCACCCTCTGCTGTTGCTTCTGAGAAACAGGGACTGTGGGCCTCTGAATTCCAAGACTTCTCCTCATCAGAGGCTCTTGGCCAACCCACATGATCTGAAAGGTGACTTGGTACCCCTCTGAAGAAAGGCCTCTGATATTAAACAACCTGCCCACCAATTAGGGTTGCCAAATCAGTCTTCGCCAGGAGCAGGGGGCTCCCAGCTGGCGTCGGGTGAGTGCGCGCACGCAAAGCGCGTGCACACGTTGTGTGCACGTCACCCGGAAGTGACGTAGGCATGCTGGGCATGCTGGGGGCAGGGCCACGGCCATACAAGGGAAAACCATAGAGTTTTCCCTTGTATGGCCATGGCCCTGCCCCCAGCATGCCCGGCGTGCCCACGTCACTTCCCAGTGACGCGCATGCCGGGGGCGGGGTTCCCCCGGGGCCCGATTCTGCCGCGGCAGAAATCGGGCCTCCAAAGCGGGGGTTTCCCCACCTCCCGGCCCAATTTGGCAGCCCTACCAACAATCAAGGCCAAATAACTAACTATTATTTGCAGGTGTAGAGTACTTAAAGAAAAGAAAAAGAAATAAAAACCCAAGATCTTCAATTGAAACAGTTCACAGATGTTAAATTAGCACTCTTTTACAGGCCTCAAACTGAAACAACTTACAGTCTCTATTGTAAGTTAAACATCTAAAGGAAAGAAAAATACCATATATTACTTCCAGGACCTATACATGTACCTAGGACCTACACATGTACAAGTTTGTATGCCCTGAAAAAATGTAGATCACACAGACAGAGTCAACTCTACATATATACATCTTTCATGCATTTAGCCTGTCTATGGCTGCGGTCACACGGGCAGTTTGTGGTGCTAGAGCAGCATTACCTGAGCTGCATAAATGGGCCCGTACACATGAGAACATCTGCCTTCCATGGCACAGTCATTGGCAACCCATACTGTTCTGCAGTGAAAGCAGAATAAACAGACACCGTGGAAAGTCTGATATTAATGGGTTGTTCGGAGTTCCCTCCAGATTTTCCAACATCTGTACTCTCCTGCAGTGAAAGGAACCCAGAAGAGACATCTATGATCAGTTTCTGCCACTAGGGTGTTTTTTAAAAAGTTTTTGCTTATAGGTGCATGTGTGCACATGTGCACATGTTCATGAGTGCATATGCATGCACATAAGCACACATCCATGTGCATGGGTATATATGCACCCACCTGCATTTTTTAAAAAAAGTGACTGGGCAGCACGCTCCATGACTGAGGCACTGCAGTAATGTGGATGCTTGACCACGGGATGGTCATGTGGGTAGCCCACAGCAGGGTGTGCTGTCTGGATGATATGGCCCGCAACACTTTAAACCAGTACAATTAGAGGCGCCACATTGAAGCTTTCAGTAATGTTAATTGGCTGTACTGACTAATGTTTTCTATACATCTGTACTGTTTAATAGAGTATACATTTGCATATGTTTGTACTGTAGGTACCCTTTTGATTGATAGACTGGTATGCCTGTTCTGTAAGTCTAGTCTCTTGTGATCTTATTATTGCTAGTAATGAATGAGAACCCCTGCAAACCCCAGTTCTACTATCTGTAATTCCTGTATGTAGGTCATCCTTAATTATTTTGGTAGTTTGCTTTTGAGCTGTTGACTGGTAACTAGGACACTTAATAAGTTATATCTACAGGCAAAAAATGCACTATATTTAAGTTTATTAATTGTTGTTGATGATGTAACTTTTGGTGTAGTGCTGTGTCAAAATTAGATATTTCAGACTTCTAGACCTCTACCTACTGCGAGTACACAGGTAGTTGAGTTAACTAAATAACATTTTTCTTACCTGAGGAAAGTACATGTTTAAATAGTTTCATGATCTTAAATTTAAATGTTAAATTTAAAAGGATTTAAAATGTGGATGGTCCTCCTCTGAAGAGTAAATGAAATACCCTGGGAATTATATTACAGAACGTATATCTTTCACCATATGTAATAATGAAATGGTGACATAAAAAGGGTAGCTTTGCTGGCAGTAGATGGCAGGGGATTGAGGACTGGAGATGGGGCAATTGTATAGTAATTGAACAATACTCTGAGGGCAGATTTTCCTTTAACATGATGTACCCCATGGTCTAAGGCAGTGGCACTCCATGGTTCATGGAGAGTCACATTTGCAGTTACCATCAACCAAAAGACACAACATGACTGCTGCATGCCCTATGTACCATCCCACCAAACACACCCAGACAATAATATTAAGGCATAACTATTTAAATTAAAAATAGAATGATAACCTTCTAAATTACCAGAGTACATCTGAGCATGTTGGGTTGTCCCTCTCCATCAGTGCTGACACTTATCCACCCCTTGTGTATCTGGAGAGGGGAAGAGAGCAAGAGGGTCTGGATGGAAGGAAAGGGCACTCAGGCTTCCCATTGCAGGAGCCTGCTCTGGGCCAGCCAGCAGCATAACGAAGCCTCTTCTTGCAAGAGGCCTGCATACCTTCTATTTCCCTCTCATACACAGCAGGTTGGACATGAGGTGCACCCAAAGGAGAGAATGCTGGCTATGGACGAAGGAGAGTAAAATCAGTACCAACCCAATGTGGCCTGCTTGCACTCTTCCTGGGTGGTTGTCATTACGATGGTTTTACTCTCTCTTCTCTGCAGCCAGCTTGCTCTCACCCTTGGTAGCTGACTGGGTCCTGGGATAAGGGTATGGAGGTTATGGGATGGGGGGGGCTGTTGGAAAGGATGGATCTTTTACATTCATCCCTGACTCACAGCTCAGGGGGGCTGCCAGATTACCCATCCTTAAGCCCTACTGGGCAGTGGCCTTGCCCATTTTCCTACAATGTAGGCTGAGTGCCAGAGTGGGAAATGGTGCTCAGAAGAGCCTCAGGAGGCATGGCAAAGAGCCACATGTGGCTCCTAAGACACTATCACTGGTCTAATCACAATGCTTTATCTGTGCATTCATCCAGATGTCTTTGTTTCATTCTTTTTTAAAAAAAAAATCTTACAGGTAACGTACATTCTTCTATGCAAATCAACCTCATACAAAATCATACAGTTCTGATCTTGATACTGCTTAGTTTTTGTTTCCTATTCAGTAGTACTTATGGTTGTCAACCTACAAGTCAGGCCTGGAGATCTCCCAGAACTGCAACTGATCTCCAGGCGACAAAGATCAGTCCCTCTGGAGAAAATGGCAGCTTTGGAGGGCGGACTCTCTGGCATCACATCCCCGCTGAGCTCCACCCTCTCCCCAAGCTCCACCCTCCCCAGCCTCTGCCCCCAATTCTCCATGGATTCCCCAGTCTAGTGTTGCCAATGCTAGTAAAAGCTAAGGCAGAATCACTCGTGCAAAGAGAACTGAACTATTGTTTCTTTCTTTTTACTTGTTATAAAACTCTTTCTCTTATATTGTTTTTATCAAAAGCTAACTTTTCTTTTACTAGACATACTGAAGTCCTTGGAACAGATCAAAGGAATAATGGTTAAGACACAATTATTTCTACCCATTCTTTCCCATGATAACTATTTCATGGACAATTATAAAACATCTCAATTTGGCCCTAGGTGCTGGAGTTGTTCTAATGTGTTATCTCTAAAAGATGATAAATTGCTAAGCAGATAACTCAATTTGAATATTTTTGTTTCTGAATACTTATTAATGTGACATCTGGTGCAGTCTTAACTAGAAGAAATGATTATGCTAAACACCATCAAGACCTATTCTGAATGCAAGGCTTTAGGAATGTTAAATATTTTTGGTGGAAATATGCAGCTGTGGTAACAATGAATTATTCAGTATTTGCTCCTGGATTGTCTTTGCTCCCAGTCATTCCGTTTTCCTTTTTTGCACCTAGCTTCTGTTCTTCCACTCCTCTAGTAAACTTTTGTAAGGTATAATTCCAATTCTCCCCTCCCCACATCACTAATTAAAAAAAACCCCAACACTATTTGTTTTGCAATGTATAAAAGAAAACTGCCAGGTGATAATGGCTAGCTAAATGGCCAATGGAGAATTCTAAGAGAGAAAACATGAAGCAAATGCTAATTCATTTAGAGTAAAAGCTTTAATGAGCTTTAATAGTATCACTGACTTTGTTTTTTTCTTGAAAGCACAACACTGTAAGAATCCTTCAAGTTTTGCACAGATACAAATAAAAATCTCCAGATATTTGCATAAGAAATTAGTGTTAGCACCTAATTTAATGAATTCACTTTGACACATTGTTAAATAAATGCTTCTATTTAAAAGTGGGGGGGAGACACTAAGGAACACTTTTTAATGTTGGACAATTAGCACCAGGACTAATCACATAAGAGTGCAGTGATAAGACCACTGTACTCAAATGCAAGAGACCAGTGATATAGCTGAAGAGGATTTCATAGATCAGCTCGAAATAAACAGAAGTCAGAATCAGGGGCTTGGCTAGTTATGAAATGCCTCTGGAATAAGTGGCAAATGCCATACAGGTATTTGGGTGGTAGAGGAGTAGGTGAGATATGCTTTCCAGTAGGGATATGGAATAAATAGCACTGCATAGGCATTTGGGAAAGTTTGATTTGCAATGCTGTTGCCAGTTTCATTCATTCATTCATTCATTCATTCATTCATTCATTCATTCATTCATTCATTCATTCATTCAAGAAGCATAAACTCAAACAACGGGGAGGGCAAATATCATCAATAGAATGAATATAATATGAAATTACCTTCCCATATGAACCTGCCTGTCCACTCAGGTCATCTTCAGAGACTCTGCCACACATGTCCCTGCCATCTGAGGCTAGACAGGTGGCAACCAGAGAAAGAGTCTTCTCAGTTCTAGTGCCAAAACGTTGAACTCACTCCCAAGGGAGGTTCATCTGTCTCCCCCTATTGTTGTCTTCCATCAGCAAGTGAAGATTGTTCTGTTTTATTTGGCATGCCCCCAATAACTGCTATTGACCTCCCTCCCTGGTTTTGGTATTATGTGTGTATATGTTTTTTTACTGAATTATTTTATATATGTTTTATTTTAAACATTTTTATTTTGAAATATTTGATGTTTGCTGCCTTGGGGTCCCTATTTGGTGGGAAAGTGGCATAGAATTTTTTTAAAAATAGATATAACAACTGGATCCCATTTGACCAAGAAATATTGTGTTATTGTTCTATAGTGGTTAGAGCAGCTCGGTCTCCTGCTATAGCAACAGATCACCTACATCACTGTTTGATAGGGCAGTGGAGGAAAGTGGGAGGGGGATTTAGCATTGCACCAACACAATGATATTACTTCTGGTGTGAATGGGAAGTGATGTTATCACAGTGGCTCAATTCTCTAGGATTCACAAAAACCTCTATGGTTAAACCTCAGTGTTCTTGGTGACTCCAAGAACTTCATGCTGACACTATAACATCAGTTCTGATTCACACTGTAAGAAAAGTTGCGGCATTGGAGTGATGCCTATCAAGCAGGTCTTTGCTAGAGATGGGCACAAACTGGCTCACAAATTAAAGTCTGTGATGAATTTTGGCTAGCTAGTGGTTCAAAAACTGAAGTTCATGGCAGGTCAACTGGCACAAACTTTCCACAAACTTTCAAGTGGCTCATAGTGGTTCGGTTCATGAATGAATACATTTCCAGATAGACTGTCTCCGCTCAATCAAAATGTTTACCAAACTTCAAAGCAATTATGAACACCTCTTTGTGGCATGAGGGTGAAAGTGAGTGCAAAGGGTGCTCGTCATGGGGGAGGGAGAAGTCCCCCACCCCCTGCATACCACAGGCCCCTGTCCCTGGGCAGCAAACCCATCCTGCCAGCCCACTGGAGCCTGGTCCTAGCAAGGCATCACCAGAGGTCTCAGAGTCTTCTTCCCCTGATCTGTTCCTGGGGCTCTCCACAGAGGCAAAAGAGTTGTTACCACTGTCCATAGACTCCAGCAGTTGCAATACTCTTTGGAGAGGAGAACTGTGACAGCAGTGATTCAGAGGGTGGGGGAAACATCCTTCTCTTCCACACCCCATCTCCCTGATGCTGCTTCTGCCTTGAGATGCTGCTTCCCTCTGTGGCCCCTCTCAGCCCAGAGAGCATCTGTGCCCCCCACCTTCTCCAATCCCGGCCCCCCGTTTCCAGCCCACAGTTTGGAAACATTTCTGCGCCCTCCCCCGTGATCCCTGTGTGGCAGAGTGCCAGGGGTGCTACACCCATGTCTGGAGGGGCGCAAATCCCCAACACTTGTCCTCCTCTGTCCTCTGCAGGCACCTGCAAAAAGTGCACCCAACTATGTTGTTTCAGAGGAAAGAATGATAGCCAGTGGGAGGAAGAAGAAGCCCACTCCCTCTCAGCAAGGAGAAGTGGAGAGGGAGCAGGATACCCCCTCAAAGTAGGTTCCCCCACTTGGGCTATCATGGATGGGACATCAAGGCAGGCCACCCTCCAAGAGGTCATTCACTCGAGGATGCTGACAGTGCCAACCAAAAGGGCTACGTGGAGGGCCCGGGAAGCAGCCACTCACTTCATCAGCAAAATGATTGCTGTGGATGGCTAACCCTTTTTCCTCATGAAGGAAGTAGCCTTTTGCCGGCTGCTTAACACCTGGCTCCCTGGTACTCTGCCCCTCACAGCAAACCATGAGCCAACAAAGCTTGCCCACCATACACCAATCTGCAGTGGCAATGGTCAAGACTCAGCTCTCCAGAGCTCAAGGCAGAACTGTGCACTTCACTGCAGACCTCTGGAGCAGTCAGCTATGCTATCATGATGTTTATGGGCAAGAGTGCATCTGCTTGACCTGTGTACCAACTGTTACCGCATTCCTGTGTATTTGCTTGTTTATGACCTTGCTAGCTCGCTGCCTGTGTAGTGTCTATCCATCTATTACCCGTGGGATAAGTTTCAATTCCCAGCTTTGGCTGTTAACGGCCTGGGGGCCCATTCTCCTGCGTGCGGGAGTCAGGCCGATTGGCCTAGAAGTGGGGGGCGGGTGCGTACGAATACCCTATATCCCATTATGCTTGTAGGAAGTAGCTATTCCTAACAGTGATGATGTTACTGCCTCTATAGCTCTTACATTAAAGTATAACCTTATGTTAAGTGTGTACTCCTTTGTTTGGCTGTGGAACCTGACATTCTGTTAGGAATCCTTATCTTCTCTATCTACGCACCTCTCTCCACCCGAGATGAGCGACAAAGATGAGAAACCTCCAACAATGACTGGGGGGAAACCCCACTACCCAGACTGAGGTACCAGTGACTACTACGCCAGCAGTAACTACCTCAGGGAAGGAACTGGGGTCTGGAACCGTACCTAAGACGACCTTGGCACAGCTTTTCCTGACCCCCTGTGGACCGAGGCAACCGCCCGGGTAGGTGTATCAGCCAAGCTCGTTAAGGTGGGGCCACTTTAACCCGGACTCAACGACGGAAATGTACGCACTCATGCAGGGGCCCTGGAGGGACAGCCAGTTTGATGTGGACTTTGTATCTACGCTTCACAGGGGCCCTGGAGCCACAGGAGGCTTTCCCTCGTTGGGGGGAGTCCTGGAACTGCCGCTTGGGCCCTGGGTGACAGACCGCTCCAAAGCACGAAGCGGGCGCGCCTCCCCGGATGAGGGACTGGAATTGGCCCATCGCCTGGAGGCGGTGGAATGGGACAGGCACCAACTGAGACGGGAACTCGAGGAAGTAATCCAGGCAATCTCAGAGATGGTGCTGCAGGTTATAAGGGCCGAGAGAGAAGTGCAGCAGCCAACTCCGGCTCTCCCCCCCCAAAACAGGTACCCCCAGAACCGAAGCCCCAAGACCTGGGGTCGCGGGGCCTGCCGGCCGTACCGGGGCCGGGACCAGAGGAGGGACCGATCCTGGCACCATGCCCAGGCAGCCCGAGAGGTCCCCTGCACCACCACCCGAAGGACCTGATCAAGGCAATGTTTGATGGGGACCCAGAGGAGCTATCTTTTTCGTGGTCAGAGTAATGAAATTCATGGAAAGGTGGGGCCACCTGTTCCCAGACGACAGTAGCCAAGTTGATGTTATTGCAGCTCGGTTACAGGGAGCTGCCACGGCATGGTATATGGTGCTGCACAATGCGCGGGACACGGAACTAGTGAATTTGAACGCTTTTATGTGGACATTGCATGCCCAGTTCGAGGTTCGTAATACCGGGCCCAAAGCAAGGGCGTTCTTACATACCCTGAAGCAAGGGAAATGGTCGGTGAGAGAATACTCATCAGAGTTTAAATTGCATGCGGCAGAGGCCCAAAATTGGCCAGATCAAGTCTTAGCGGAGTTGTATCAGGTGGGGCTGAACCCGGAGATCCGCGAGATGGTCCTGTGTGCAGTAGACCCGATTTCCCTCCCGGCAGGGATGTAAGAAGTGAAGAGTGCAGAGACTCAGCTGAACACAATACACCTAGACATTGTGGCAGCGGGGGGAAAGCCGAACCCCCCCAGCTGAAGGTAAAAGCTACACGCCCAACTGAATCTACCAGGGAGCAACGGATGAAACAAGGGCTCTGCCTAAAGTGCGGGGAATGGGGCCATTTTGCAGCCGATTACAGAGGATCGAGCCTGGGGAAACCAGCACAAGCGGAACCAGCCAAGGCACAGCCAGGCACACCAGCTAAGAAACCGGCAGGAAAGCCTAAATTCACCAAGCCGCTGCAGGTCACCCTGGAAGAAATCGGGGAACAATCCAGTGAAGACTAAGGCAACAAGCCAGCGGGAAAAGGCCAGGTCCTGCTGTGAGCGGCGCGGAGCAGCAGGGCCCGATCCTGGAGGCGCCAAAAGCGGTGAGCAGCTCCCCCCCTCTATTTTTCGTGACTGTAACTATTATTAACCCCACCCAAGGAACTCACATCCTCGTGAGGGCCCTTATTGAATCTGGGTGTGGGAGGGACCTCATCAATCCCTCCTTAGTAACAGGGTTAGATGCGGGGGTGGTGAGACTGCATGACCCTTTAATTTTCACTCAAATGGATGGGTCCACGATGAAAGAGCCATGTGAATTCAAGACGGTCCCGTTGCAGGTGGGGATGGGGGATCACTGGGAGGAACGTCCGTTTGTGATTACCCCCGCAGCCCAATTCCCACTGGTGTTAGGGAGCCCCTGGCTGCATGGACATGACCCTTATATTTTGTGGGATGAAGGGAAAGTACCGTTCATCTCCCCCCGGTGCCAAGAGCACCGCTGGAACTCACAATGGGGTTCCCAACCTGTCCTGGATAACCCAAGGGCGTGTTTGGCCCAGGAGGAATTACAATCCATTCCCCCCGAACACCGGGACTTGGCTAGGGTCTTTGAAGAAGAAGAATCCAACGAGCTCCCCCCCCCCTAGGAACTCTGACTGTAGTTTTGAATTACTGCCGGGTCACAAATTTCCTAAGGGACGCATTTATGCAATGGGGCCGGCTGAAAAAGATGAACTGCATAAGTTTATCGATAAAAACCTGGCAAGGGGTTTCATCCAGCCAGCCTCCTCACCGTTTGCTGCCCCGGTACTGTTTTGGAAAAAGAAAGACGGGGGCTTGCGGCTGTGCACGGATTATCAGGGGTTGAATGCTTTTTCATCCACGAATGCCTACCCCATGCCCCTCATCAAAGATTTACTGGCCGAAGCGGCTAAAGGGAAAGTCTTTTCCAAACTAGACCTCCGAGATGCCTACTTCCGGGTCCGCATCCGGGAGGGGGACGAACACAAGACTGCCTTTAATACACCCCTCGGCCAGTTCGAATACCGGGTTATGCCATTCGGTCTTCAGGGGGCTCCGTTGGTCTTCATGAACCTGATCAACAAAGTGTTGCACAAGCATCTGTTTAAGGGGGCCCTTGTTTACCTAGATGATATCTTGCTGTACTCCCCCGACCTCCCCTCACATGTGAAGTTGGTGAGGGAAGTCCTGATGATGTTGCACAAGCACAAACTGTTCACAAAACTGTCCAAATGCGAGTTTCACAAGTCTCACATTGACTTTCCGGGCTATCGGATATCAAACAGGAGCTTGGAAAGGACCCGGGGAAAGTCCATGATGTGCTGGGATGGGAGACACCCCCCACTGCACCCGCCACGAATTACAAGCCTTCCTCGGTTTCTCAAACTTTTACAGAAATTTCCTGCCCAACTTTGGGCAAATCAGTTTGCCCCTTACTGACTTGTTAAAAACAAAAGGGAAGGGTCTGGAAGCTACCAAGCCAGGAGCGAAGCTGGCTTGGAGCAAAGAGTGCCAAGAGGCTTTTGACCACCTTAAATCTCTGTTCACATCAGAACCCGTGTTAGCCCACCCTGATGAAAATAAAAAATTCATCGTTCAAGTTGATGCGTCTGACGTGGCTAGGGGAGGGCAATCTTAAAAGAGGGGGTTGACGGGTTAATGCACCCCCCTCTCTTATGTGTCAAGGAAATTTAATGACACTGAGCGGAGTTGGTCAGTGTGGGAAAAGGAGGCGGGGGTGATCAGATTGGCGCTCGCCACATGGTGGCACTGGTTGGAGGGGCCTTTGTCAAAACTCTGGGGAATGTTGCGATTCTATCCTTCAGAACCTTCCTTTGGAGACTTGGGGGGTTGCAAGCACAGGGGGGTGCTTGCTACCTTGCTTCCAGTGTCTGGCTGGTGGGGTCTGCCCAGGTGAAGTTTACCTGTGAGTTTGGTGTCATGGGCTTCTTTCTGAGCTGTTCCATAGACTCCTGTAACTGCAGCTGTCTTTTCTAGAGAGATCACCAAGGAGACCTTTTATGGAGGTCCATAACTGGGACCTCAGAAATGTAATCTGCCCCCAGCTTATAGAGACTGTAGAGGAATGGGAAGCCGGGTGAGGTTCCCTGTGCATTTGGTGTGTGTAGCTTGAAGGGGGTCTATTCTATGCACTTTTGAACCTGTGCCTGACATTTCACCGAAAAGTACTTTCCTGGGGGCATTTTCGAGGGGGAGCATAACTCGGGCCCCCTAAGTTTAATTTGCACACCACTTGAAGGACATGTAGAGGAGCATCGGGGGTGGTCCCCTATGAGCCTCTAGCTTGCACAGGGTCCATTCTATACACTCCTGAACCTGCAACTGCCATTTACCCAGAAAGAACTTTAGTGGGGGCACCTTCTTTGGGGGGGGGGGGCAGAACTCAGGTCCCATAAATCCAAATCCCCACCAACCTTGGAAGGCAGGTAGAAAACAGCCAGATGGAGATTTTCTGTGAGTTTGGTGTCTCTAGCATGTGTGTGTGGGGGGGGTGTTCTACCATGGCATGAACCGATCCAGCACCTGAAAGTTCTTCACAGTTCATGGCTCAAGAACCGGGCACAGCACAATCCACAAACTGAAATGAACCACATTTTTCTAGTTCCTCCCCAGCCCAAGTCTTTGCCTCCCACAATCTCCTACTGGGTGCTGGCACAGTTTTGTCAACTCGAGTAGCAATTATTCATAACAGAACTATCCTTTCTAGACAAGCCAGCCTAGTTGTGGGATGTCACTATTGTACATAAACTTAATCATAATAAACTTTATTGCATTAGCTCATTGCCTTATCAAACAGCACCAAGAACAGTGTCAAGAAAAAATACAGTAATCACAATACCAATAAAAATTCTTATTATCCATTTAAAATTTATAGCAATCATTAAAATCAAGTTAACCATTTAAAATTGAACAACTAATCAATAAAACCATAAGTATTGTGCAATAATAATGCAGTAAAACAACAATCTAAGAAAGTGTAGCCGCATCCCTAGATAGTTCAAAATTACATTCTGTAAGTACAAGAATATCAGTGTGGGTCAATGCAGTAAACAGACAATATTGTATAGGTCAAGAAGGACCATGGGCCCGGAAGGAGTAACTGTAAGCTTGTTTCTTTATATTATGGCATGGCTTTAAAAAGAATGTTTAGAGATTCTGTTAAAGATAGTCTCTGATCAACATTATTGGGGTCTTTTGTGATGTCAGGCAGACATTAAGAAGAATAATGTGTTCAGTTCTCAGTCAAGCTGTCACTGAAAGATGTAGATAAATTGCACAGATGCTGTTAATTAACAGTAATGACTAGGTAGTTGGCCAAACTTAATCTTGAAAAAGGTTGGGCTGTGAGAAAAAGAGAAAACAAAGCAACAGATCATGTCTCTTTGTATGTAAATATACGGGAGATTTTCCAAGCCAGCTTCTCTGACACTAGCTCACTGAGATTGCAGGTGCAGTTTTCCCCATAAAGTGCCTGTTTTTCTATTCTGTGCTAACAGCCTAAACTATGAACTAGGGGTTACCTATTTCAAATCTTAACTCAGCTGTGAAATCATGAGGTGTCCTTTGGAAAGCCAAGTGGGGATTTGAACCTGGTTCTTTTCAAGCCTGGTCTGACATTACCACACCACCACACTGTCTCTCGATAATGGAAACTGTCCTTTTTGTAGAAGCTCAGGTTTGGATCCAGCACCACCTAGATCTCTCACTTTAACACACATATCCACAATATCAGGATAATATGAGTTTACATATGCTGTCTGCAATAATTGCTAGGAAGTCCAAACAAAACATCCATGATAAAAATAACAAAGAGTCAATAAAGATATATATGCAAAATTGTTTACTATAGTAATTATAATTCTGTGGAAAACTCTTTTTTATGGCTCACATGCAATGAATTTTGCACAATAAAAATATCAGTTTCACAAGGATTGCTTTATCTGAGCCTGTAGTAATAACAATTCTTATCAATTTCCACTTGTCAACTCTTGAAATAAATTTCCCATGTTGAGTCTCTGATATCAGAACCCAAGGTCTTCAAAAAGAGTTACAAAGTTCTTTCTTTCTTTTTTTACTTAAATCAAGCTTCCATTAACTACTTCTGGTGCTTTGTGAGC
>NW_015168672.1:180515-213354 GCF_001447785.1 Gekko japonicus | reverse complement strand
ACATTTCATTACGATATCCCAGCTACTGTACAGCTCTACTTCAAATCGGGGTGATTAGAAAGTATTCAGTAATGCTTCTGTGTATATAAACAGCCCAACAAATGAGACAGGAGCAAAAGTAGATCGAGTGAAGTGAAGATACATTGATGCCAGATGTCCACATGTCCAGAAACATATTGAAATGCCCTTTTTAGGAACTTGTGTAAATATATCCTGAAGTTACAACAAGAAAGGCTTAAAGTGATTGTAATTACATATTTGAGATGGAGAATGCAGCAAAGGAGGAGTAAACAATATTTTTTTCAAAATCTTGTATGCAAGAATTTAAGATGTGTCTGGGCAGTATTAATTATACCATATCTCCCTTTATTAGTCTCTTTATTATTGTGGTGAACCCACAAATGAGTAACAGCAGCAGTTTGCATATTTGCAGTATTCTTGGTGTTTGGACTAGAATAGAACTAATTTTTAGGGGGGGGGAATCCAGTTTCTGGTTGGAATATGTATGTTCACTGAGAAAGAATTGTTGGTAAGTAGCTATATAAATGCCACAAATTTGCCTGCTTTTTGTACAAGTCCTTTTGTCATGACTCCCACTGAGATGGCTCTGGACTCCAATTCCAAAGCCTCAGAGGAGGAGTGTGAGCAGCCAGAAATATGGCATGGGGTAGAGCAGGGAACTCCAGCAGATCTTTGCATGGTTGATGGCCCATCCCATCTATCCCAGAGTTTGCCCCAAGGAACTCCTCCACCAGACCTGCAGAATTTATAATCTCTTTAAGTACTTCCTAGCTTCAAACTCATTGTTTGTGGAAAGGTTTGTAGAGAGTATATAAAGCACTTTTTTTTTAGCTTTATGTTATTCAGGTCAAACAACTTCTCTCTATAGCTTGGTCAGACAAGGTCAAAGATTGCACAATCCTCTTCCTTCCAAGGTTCAGTAGCTTCTCAGAACCAGTGTAATCTAGTCAACGAGAAATTGCACAGTTCCCAGAAGCCTTATGATTCAGTCTTCCAGGTTTTTAAATAGCTCTGTCAGAGTTATGATTGATGTCCTAGACTTGGATAAATAACAAAGACAATCAAGGAACAATCAAATAAGGTACAGTCATAATCCACCAAAATTGGAGGCATTCAATAATGAAACTGAAAAAGGTTCCCCCCCCCTTCCTGTTTCAGAATTCATATGAGCCATAAGGCTCATGTCAGTATTCATTTGAGTCACAAATAGGGTTGTCAGCCCATAGCAAGCAACTGGTAGGAGATTGCAGGGCCTTTTCAGTGTCATGCCAATGCCATGATATCACTTTCAGTTTTGACCCTGGGCAATGGTTTACAATTCATCCGAAGCACAATGTTTTAACTGTAGAGATTTTGGCAAATGATAAGAGTGTTGCCGAACATGATGACATCATTTCTAAGTCATACTGGAAGTGGTATCATGGCACTGGTGTGATGTCAACCTTCACCCTCTTTCCCGGCATTTCACCTGCCATGCAGCAGGGGAAGATGAGAGGCTAGAGGTAGGTCTCCCACTGGTCTCCCTGCCATAAAACTCATGTCAACATTTTCTTGTGTGTCTTTTCTGACTTCACTGTCCCTTGTATAAATATAGTGAAGAAAGTCAAGTCCTCCTATTTCTTCTGCCTTCAGCAATCATCTCTGCTTTACACCCTTCATTTATTTTACAGACAGTTTTTATCTCTGCTCTGTCTTCTTGCTTGGGAGTGTAACAAAATAGGCTCCAATAGACTCCTGATAGTTTTTTCACAAAAAGGGCAGCAGAGGGATGCTTAACCTGTAGATTGTCTCATGGTTTTCCCCTGTGGTTAAATCATATAATCTGTGATTAATCTGAGATTCAGTAGTGTGAATTTCTGCACTGATGCTTAATCAGACTACTCATATATAAAGCACTGCTGTGTCACAAACCTAATTTATTTATTTATTTATTTAAATAATAAGAATAATATACTTTATTGTCATTGTACATAGTACAATGAAATTAAGATGCAATCATTTCGGTGATTTACAACAATATTCATTCATATACACTCACACACCTTTCACAACTGTCCCATAACTCCCGTAAGGTTCACATAACAACTTAAAACCACCAATATCACCCAATTCCAATTTCATACAGCAATAAGGCAATAATAGCTCTCAAATAAAAATGAATAATAAATAAATAAATAAGGACAGATTAATGAAAAACTAATAAAAGAGGCCCCAGTGCTAGATTATATGGTTACAGAAGATTTTCTCCCCTCAAATCAGATATATCACAAATGGTTATATTTATAAACCTATAAACCTACCTATCTATAAATACTAATTGAAATTAAAGCTTAAAATATTCTATAGCATTGTACACTTAACTTCAATTAAGTACGCAGTAACTTGCTCTCTCTCACTGTTCATGACTAACTAGTTCCTAACTGTATACTGTGTTTTGCATTATTACCAATGCTATATTTTAATTGTATAACTTGTATCAATCAATAAAATAAAATATTTTTTAAAAAGAATAAAAGGGGGAAAACCTACAATCCATTCATCCATTTACCCATCTTACCTTAGATCTAAAACAAAATAGGTATTGACTTTAAATTCTTATAAGTATACAAATACATTTAACTTGGAGGTTTCTGGTAAAATTTGGGGAGTGGGTTGCCAGCCACAAGTCTATGGAGGCAGGGACTTGGGGAGGACGCTGTCAGCATGTTGGTGTTATGTCACTTCTGGAGGAAACTCGCAAGTAACATCATGCCTCTGTAAAAGGTAAAGGTTTCCCTTGCTTGAAAGCCAGTCAAATTTGACTCTAAGGGGCAGTGCTCATCTCTGTTTTCAAGCCAAAAAGCCAGCACTGTCTGAAGACCTTTTCCATGGTCATGTGGCCGGCATGACTAAATGCTGAGGCACACGGAATGCTGTTACCTTCCTACCAAAGCGGTACCTATTTATCTACTTGCAATTTCTTGCTTTCGAACTGCTAGGTTGGCAGGAGCTGGGACCAGAAATGGGAGTTCAGTCTGTCACACGGCACTAGGGTCTCGAACCGCCGAACTACCAACCTTCCGGTCTGCAGCTCAGTGTCTTAACCTCTGAGCTACTGCAGCTTCCTCATGCCTCTGTTGTTGTTGTTCAGTCGCACAGTTGAGTCCGACTCTTTGCAACCCCATGGATCAGCTCCCTCCAGGCCCTCCTGTCTTCCGCCATCTTCTGAAATTTGCTCAATTTCATATTCGTTGCATCTATGACACTGTCTAACCATCTCATCCTTTGCTGTCCCCGTCTTCTTTGACCTTCAGTCTTTCCCAGCATCAGGGTCTTCTCCAGTGATTGCTCCCTTCTCATTTGGTGGCCAAAGTATTTGAGCTTCAGTTTCATTATCTGGCCTTCCAGGGAACAGTCAGGGTTGATTTCTTTTAGGATTGACTGATTTGCTCTTCTTGCAGTCCAAGAAGAAGAAGAAGAAGAAGAAGAGATTGGATTTATACCCCGCCCTTCACTTGGAGTCCATTATCTGGCCTTCCAGGGAACAGTCAGGGTTGATTTCTTTTAGGATTGTCTGATTTGATCTTTTTGCAGTCCAAGGGACTCTCAAGAGTCTTCTCCAGCACCATAGTTCAAAAGAATCTATTCTTCGGCGCTCGGCCTTCCTTATAGTCCAACTCTCGCAGCCATACATGACTACTGGGAATACCATTGCTTTGACCATGCGGACTTTTGTTGGCAGGGTGATGTCTCTACTTTTTATCATGCTGTTTAGGTTCGCCATCGCTTTCCTCCCAAGGAGCAGGCGTGTTTTAATTTCATGGCTGCTGTCACAGTCTGTGGTGATCTGGGATCCCAGGAACGTGAAGTCTGTCACCACTTCCGCGACTTCCCCTTCTATTTGCCAAGGAGTGATGGGGCCGGATGCCATGATCTTAGTTTTTTTGATGTTGAGCTTCAAGCCCACTTTTGCGCTCTCCTCTTTTACCCTGAGCAAGAGGCTCTTTAGGTCCTCTTCACTTTCTGCCATTAGAGTGGTATTGTCTGCATATCTGAGGTTGTTGATCTTTTTCCCAGCAATCTTAATTCCCGCTTGTGATTCATCCAGGCCAGCATTTCACATAATGTAGTCTGCATATATATTAAATAAGCAAGGTGACAATATACATCCTTGTCGTACTCCTTTTCCTGTGCTAAACTAATCAGTTATTCCATATCCGGTTCTAACTGTCGCTTCTTGACCCTTATACAGGTTTCTCAAGAGACCTGTGAGGTGGTCTGGTACTCCCATCTCTTTAAGGACCTGCCATAGTTTGTTGTGATCCACACAGTCAAAGGCTTTAGCATAGTCAATGAAGCAGAAGTAGATGTTTTTCTGGTACTCTCTTGCTTTCTCCATAATCCAGCGAATTTTGGCAATTTGATCTCTAGTTCCTCTACCTCTTCGAAACCCAGCTTGTACTTCTGGCAGTTCTCTATTCACATACTGTTGAAGCCTAGCTTGTAGGATCTTGAGCATGACCTCGGAATCACCAAAATCTCTATGGTAAAAAGCATTTGTACTCATCACATTGTCCCTGATGCAAATTTCAAAAATATCTCTAAGTGTGATGTATTTATGCCAATATACTTTCATTTTCTTATGTAGAACTAATTTGCCTTAGAAAGATTTTCTCCCTTCTCCTGAATGAATGAATTAATTTTATTGTTACAGCGCATAGCCAGCAATCCCTTCTCCTGTCTTTGTTCAGGATACTGGAAAAATTGACATGTCCCTGACCCAATAATCAAACTAAATACTTGTAATAATTTGGAAAAATGGGTAGCTTTGTATCATTAACTCATCAGTTGTGCTTGAGAGCATTGCATATTAAGTTGGCATGCACATTAAGCTATTCCTTTAAACTGCACACACAGAATATTTAATATAAAAATGTGCATTTGTATATGAAACTGTTTCAGCTAAATCCAATGACATATAGTCTAGCTGTTAATACAGCTTGACAAACAGTAATTGAAATAAAGTACAGTTGAATATGTTTGAATGGACTGCAGGGACATGAACTACTTAGGAAAAACTTTTTTACAGTAAGAATTGTGCAACAGTGGAATCAGCTGCCTAGGGAGAAGGTGAGCTCCCTCTCACTGGCAGTCTTTAAGCAATGGCTGGACAAACACTTATCAGGGATGCTCTAGGTTGATTCTGCATTGAGCAGGGGGTTGGACTAGATGGCTTGTATGGCCCCTTCCAACTCTGTGATTCTATGATTCTACTTTGGGTAAACAAAAGTGTTGTTTGTTCAGATATTTACATGGATGGAGTTACTTGGGGGACAAACTGTAGACCTGGATAAGTAGAATGTTTTGATAGGCATGATTTGATGAAGGATAATACTAGCATGTAGTCAATCAAAATGCCCTTGTCCAGTTTTCAAAAATTTCCATGCAGATATGAAGAGTGGACAATTATGTTTTAAGTAAATTATCCTAAAAACAGTTATTTAATTGTTTTGTAAACATTCAAAGTGCTGTAGTTGTAAGAACTGATACTCCTCTGATACTACCCCTATCATGGCTCTATAAAAACAAGGAAGATCAAAACTAAGTTTATTAAAACATAAATAATGTTAGTGATATTTTTCAATAAACACTACCCTTATAGTGGCCGTGGCAAATACCTTTTTTGAAAATAATTGCGGGTTGAATCCAAAGGTGCTGTTCCACAGGAATCACAGTGGTTACACAGGCAGAACAACACTTCCGTAAGTAAAGCATAGGGGTGTGCATTCGGTAAACCTGAACCAAAAAAAAAAAACCCTGAGAGAGAGAGAGAGAGAGAGAGAGAGAGAGAGAGAGAGAGAGAGAGAGAGATTCATAAAGTAAGTATTAGATTGTTGAATGAAACAACATTGACATTTCTTGGCCATCAATGTTCTCATTCACATTGTAGCAAGTGCCTAACATCCTCTTCACCAGGGGTGTCATATAGTTGCTGCTGATGGCTGTCTGGCATTAACAGCTTTTAGTTTCCCTGGTGCATCTTTCCTTTGCTTGGACAATTCTGCTTCCAGTGACCTTTCCCCCCACACTGTTAACCAATGTTGCTTGGCTTGGGACTGCCTTGGGGAAGTTCTGTTGCTTGTTTACTCCAAGAATTGCTTGCAAGTGGGCCTTCCCTAACTGCTCAGCCACCACTATTGCAAGTTGTTCCTGGAAGGCTGCTAAGGCCATGAAAGAGTCACTAGAATTAACAGCAAGTACCATTAAGAGAACCATCATTTCCACTTCCACTCTGTACTCTGTGCACAGTATAGTCCATTGACTTGTTTAAAATGGCATCTTCTTTAACAAGCAGGCTATGAAGCTGCTGTTAATCCATATATAAACAAGTTTTTCACACACAATCACTTCATGGCCTGCCACTGGATATAAGCCTCTTCTGCATTGCCAGCTCCACATTTGGTTGGGCAGGATCAGCTTCATTAAAATTGTCTCTTGGACTGGGAGGAACAGGGAAAGCTCTATCAAATAGCCTTCTCAGAACACATAAATAAGTACGCAGAGGTCCCCCTCCCTCCTCCTTGCTTGCCATTCCTTTCAGTACTTCATATGGGCAAGACCACCCTTACACTGGCCTTATAAATGCTTGCAGAACTGCTTGTAGAACCATGTTCCGCACAGGGAAGCCGCTGTTAAAAAGGCTTGGCATCCCCCTTTTAAAAAAATGGCCAGGCACTGTGCTGCCTTCTGATCACTCCCCTCGTTCAGAGAGAGCAGAAGCTCAAAATCAGTGAGGTACTTACTGATTCCAGGCCCATCTAAGTGACCAGTAAGTTTCTTCTCAGGCAATAAAGCTTTTGCCATCTTGAAGTCGCTGCCACCAGTTCTAGCACACTTGTCAGGGAACAAATTTTAATAAAAGATTTCCAAGTGATCTCTAGCACAGCTTCCAGCACAGATCATAAAACTGTCACTACAGATCAAACATAAACATCCACAGAATAACAACTAGAACCAATGCAGAACAGACCCAGGCAGATGCTAGCTATCCACTGCTCGGTATGGTTATGCAATCATTACAATAGCAGCACCATTATGTGGTGGTAGAAAGTGTCATTAAGTTGTAACTGACTTATGGTGACCCCATATGGTTTTCAAGGCAAGACATTCAGAGTTGTTTTGTCATTGCAACCCTGGATTCCTTGGTGGTCTCTCATCCAAATTCTGATCAGGGCTAACCCTGCTTTGCTTCCAAGATCTCATGAGATTAGGCTAGCCTGAGCTATTCAGGTCAGGGACCGCAATCAGAGGTCATTGCAATTTGGATACTCTCCAGCTGAGAGATGAGGTTCTCTGTCTTCTTTTTTGTTTTTGTTTAAATGCTTTGTAATATGCTTCCCTTTTCTTATCTGTGGGGAGATTTGTAATCTCTATGAGCACTTCTACAAAAGAAGGAGAATGAGTGCACATGCTGAAACCTGATGTAGGATTAGGAAGTCAGAGAGGGAGAGACCGCTTGCTTCTGAACCTATTTGATTATCTTGGCGGGTTAAATCCTTATTTTTAGTTTTATTTTCTGCATATTCAATTAGTTCTTCATGGTTGTTTATTTCTTCATCAAATTAACTTATAGTAGTGGCATCTATTATCTTCAACTATGGACCAGCATAGCTGTCAAAACATGGCATTTATTATTACCTACCTTATACAAATGTTGTCATGCTAATAAATAATAATAAATGGCAATGTAGCCACATAGCCTCGACAAACATATTGTCAGTTGACATTTAGCTAGAGGTATGGAAAGGCAAAACACAGACTAGGGGTCTGTTTGTAATCACTCATCAGTTTCACATCAGTGAGGTTCTGCTGACTTGATTAGAATTATGTCTGACAAGTGGAAACTCACAAATTCGTGGAGAGGGTTTGTGTTTTGTTTTCTTTAACTCTTGTGATCCTGTTTGAAGTCAGCTACTGGTGTTTGGGCCAACTGAAGCCTACCCATTCCCATTAATGCCAATACTGGAACTGTTAAGGCTCAACTTCTCTATCTAGGGCTGCGGTCACATGGAGCATTAGCCATGCTACTGAGACGGATGATAGGCAGATTTTCCGGGCACGATCACACTGCAACATCTGGGAGGCATAGAGCTCCCGTGGCAAACCTGAGGCTTCCCGCCGAAGATGCGGAGTTAAAAACTAGTACCTCCGAGGTACTAGTTTCCGGAAACCGCGGGGCAAGGGATGGCATCTGATCGCGTTTCCGGTAGTAGTCCTTGGCATCTGGCGCCCTCCCATGTCCCGTCACAAACAGGGTTTTTTCCCCAAGTCTCCACAGGATGCGCACAAGCACCCAACGGCGCATGCGCACGAAGAGGACAGCGAAAGTTCCGTTGCTCCGCAGAATCGTGCATGTCGTTGGTGAGATCGCACCGCGCCACTTCTTTGCCACACTGCAGGATCATCATGTGATCGCCACCTCCCCCCCCAACCACAGGATGTTGGCGGGATGTGGGATCCGGCGGCCATGCATTAGTTTGTTCCGGGGCAAACAGCCACGCTTCCCCCCCACATTTTCCGGACCATGTGACCGGGGCCTAGGAGGAGTTGAGAGTGGTGTAGAACAAAGGCAAGGTAGCTGAGATACCTGGGGAGCTGCCTGACAAGACGGGAGACAAGGAGACTGTTGCACCGAACATCCAGGCCAGAACTAGTTCATATACCTATCCTATATCTAATTCTGAGCTAGGACCTCAGCTTGCAGATTAAATCCACACATTGGGGTCAGACATGGAGTAGGGGAGTGTTTGTACAAACCTAGATCAGCCCTGAGGTTTTCACAGAAATAAGAACCTCCCCCCCTTGGCCACTGTAGGGGCCATGCAGGCAATAGCATGGCACACAAGGCAGGAGAGGGAGGAGCAGGAGCTGCAGGACCTGCCACCCAAGCAAGGTGGGTGTCACTGTTGCATTGTGTGGGGAGGAGGAGCTGCCACTACCACCACATGAGCTGGGCAGGCGGAGAGAGGGGTCCTGCAAATGGACATACTGACCTGTACGTGTGTGACGTAGAGAGCAGGTGAACCAGCAGCTGAGAATGGGAAGGGTGGGATTTCCCCTTGCAAGTCTTGCAGGTCTCCTGCTTGTATCGATGTATCTAGCCTACAGCTCCACTTTTCTGGGTGCCCAAGAGAGGAAATTCTCCTATCTCCTCCACCAGAATGTTTTACTTATATACACATTTACAGATAAGTTGCGCCATTCTTGTGCCCATCTACAATTTCTGTCTTTTCAGTTCATCACTCAGATTCATATATTTAATACACTGGAAAGTGTCCCAAAAAATTCATAGGGATATGGGGATGTTTTGGAATTTGGATACGAGGAAGAGAAGACTTAACATAAGATACTGAATGAACATCCCAGTTATTTATATTGAGACAGATATTTAGGTCGAGTTCAGATTGGCAGTTTGCCCCGATATAAGCGCGTGTGAGGAATATTTCACAAGCAGATTAAAGAGGTTGTTCACATAGGCACATCTGTCCGGCGTTCCCCACCCGTACTCAACTCATCTTGTAGCATTTGCCTTCCGGGTTTAAAAGATATCTGGTGAAAGTGGTAGCAAACTCTGGAGAGCCCGTTTATCCCACTTCATTCTGCTTCCCAGAAGTGTGAACGCTAACCGCTAAAAGCCAGGAACAGCCCGCATTAATAATGTGCACCAGCTGTTTACGCTGACTGACCTCCTAGCCTCACTCTGGCACCAGGAAGGTGCAGGTGATTGCCTTGAAGAAGGGATAGTGATTTCGCCGGATGTGCTTATGACCCACTGCGGCCGGATCCTGCCCTATTTGCCGCTGCGCCTAGGCATCTGCCACAAGGAAAAAGCCGCTTACAGCTGCGCCTCCGGGCCAACAGTGTGAACACTCCCTCGCACCTCCTCCTGGTATGCTCCCGCATCAGTCTGCGCAGTGTGATCGGGAAAACCCGGAACAGTTTGTTCCGGCTCTTTTTTTGCAATGACTCCCTCCCGCTTCAAACTGCAAGTTTGAACTTGGCCTTAGAGTGGATTTGCATAGATGAAGAGAAATTGAGTTTTAAAACCTCTGTGCTTACCCAGATGAGAATGCAGATGGGGCAGCTTGGCTTTGTTTTGCCACTTTAGATGCATGGAGAAGCATATGCCACTCCAGACAGGCACTGCTGTTCCAACAGATTTTGTCACAAAGTGCTATGAAGGGCTCTGCTTCTCTCCCATCTCTCCCTCGCTCTTCACTGGGTCCCCAGCAGCACATTCTGTGCTCTGCTTCTGTTTGTATGGAAAGCAACATGTTCATGACATGAGCCTTCTCAAACACGGGCAAAGGTAGATTCCAGTTTGACTGAAATCTTTGTACCAAGAAACTAAAATAACTTTACCATTCATCTTTCTGTTATCCAGGTGCACTGTTTTAGGTAACAGAACATGTTCTAGGAGCAAAAATAAAAAGCAGTGTTTTTAGTCTTCCTTATTACATCGTTATTTTCATTAAACACTATAGCTGCTGCTTCTTTTTTTAGAAGCCTGACATACTTCAAACAATTTTGAGGTATCTAGTAACTCACTTTATGAGGTGTTTTAGTAACTCACTTTATGGATGCAATACTTTGAATTCTGTTTGGAATGAAACAACTGTGAATCCTGTACAATATTATGAATAAAAGCCCATGTAGTTAGTACAGCTTTAAAAAGCTCTACCATTTCACTGCGATCACATACACAAAATAATCCACTTTCAATCTACTTTCAATGCACTTTCAAATTGGATTTTGCCAGTTCACACAGTAAAAATCCAGTTGGAAAATGCACTGAAAGTGGATTATTTCATGTGTGTGACTGCTGCCAAAGAGAGAAGGTTTACATCAGTTGGGCAAGATGCAAAGAAAGATCCTGCACTGAATACAGCTTAACTTTACTCCTCTGCTTTTTCCCACATGCTGATGGGAAAGTGTCAGTAGTTCATTTTTTGGATAATATACAAGAGCATGACGTAATCATTTCTCCTCAAAACACTAATTTCTTCTCTTCTACTTCATCACACTGGTCAATCTGCTACCTTCAAATGGCAAAAGAAAGAAATTGAAGAGATGTGGTGTGCCCATTTCTTCCTTATGTATTTTCCCCCCACCAGTACAGTATGTATGGGAGCCACAGTGGCTCAGAGGTTAAGGCTCTGAGTTGAGACCCTAGTACCACATGACAGAGTGAGCTCCCGTCTCTGGCCCCAGCTCCTGACAACCTAGCAATTCGAAAGCAAGATATTGTAAGTAGATAAATAGGTACCGTTTCAGTGGGAAGGTAACAGCATTTCGTGCACCTTGGCATTTAGTCATGCCGATCACATGACTACAGAAACGTCTTTGGACAGCGTTGGCTCTTCAGCTTGGAAACAGAGATGAACACCACCCCCTAGAGTCGAATTTGACTAGCTTTCAAGCAAGGGAAACCTTTACCTTTACTGTATGTATATATGGCCTAATTTAGTTTGGTTTTAATTTCACAAGCCTAATTGTGGCTATCATGTTTTAAGCACATACTCCCATATGTGCACTAAAGCCACAAAACTCTTTTACTGTTGAACAAGCCTGAGAAGTTCCAGTATGCTTTCATCTCCAAATTCTTCCACAACAAAACAGCATTAATGAAACATACTGATTTAAAGCACACACCCCAGCAAAAATCTTTTCTATTCTGTTAAGCTTTAGAACATACTATACAGAGGCTTTTCTCCCCCATCCCCTTCGTTCTATTTCATTAATTTCATAAAGACTGCTCCAGCACTACCCTCAAAATTTCAAATAATGTTTCTCCTTTGTAACTTATACTGTTCACAAGAGACAGAACACTAGTCTGATTTTTGAAGTCCTATTTATATTTTTGAAGGAATACAGCATATATTATTTGTACTGAATTTATTGTTCCCCTTTTATTTTATTCTTTTTGTTTTCCCTTTTTGCTCTGGGTGCTTTTATCATTGTAAAAACATCGTCTTTTAATCTGAATTTGGGGAAATAAAATATGCAAATACAGCCATGTTGCTTTTTGAAAAATCAAAGCATCAGCTTTTAAAACTTTTAAGCATGTTCACTTTTGAAGTTAACAACACACACACACACACAACACACATACACACACATATATATGCATATTTTCTGAATGTTCCAAAACTCTGGGAATATGGATCCAATTAACTGCAAGCAGATTTATAGAATTAACTGCAAGTACTGAAATGTGTTTCCCTTACCTGCAACCTCTGGGTTTATGAAAAGCTTTTAATGAGGGTCAGGGGACCCACCAGGACATGTGAGATATGCACAGCTGGATTTAATTGATCAGCATCTAATCTTAACTACACCTGCTTGCGAATACAGCAAATACCCTGAATCAGAACAGAGATGCTTTCCAAGGACTGGGAGTGGTCAGAAACCTTCTTATCTAACAATTATGGTGTTTTACCGGCCTGTTATGCATGGGTGTTTTGACTCACTTTCACCCTGCATGTCTATTGGGTTTTCTTTTTCATTCTACATTGCCCCCCCCCCCCTTTAGTGCTCAGTTCGCTTTCTGGTCACTGTTTTCCTGCGTTTTCTTGAAAGTGGTTTGTGCTGATTTCCCCCTTTTTCACTTCTAAGCTGAAGGTAATTCAAAAACATATAGATTTATTTGGAATTCCCTCTGCCCCTTTTCTGCCACTCGAAGGTCATTCCCTGCCCACTTCGAAGCCATTCCATCCACTATGTACCTTTCACCATCCATTGGTGTGTCCCTTGTTGTTTTACATTCTTTTTTTTTAGAAGTGGCATGAGTCCAGCGATATGAAACCTTTGTTAGTCTCATGCTGCTTGCAGGGCTCTTTTTGTAGCAGGGACTCCTTTGCATATTAGGCGACACACCCCTAATGTAGCCAGTCCTCCAAGCGCTTACAGAGCTCTTCTTACCGGGGTTACTGTAAGCTTTTGGAGGACTGGCTACATTAAGGGTGTGTTGCCTAATATGCAAAGGAGTTCCTGCAACAAAAAGAGCCCTGCTTCTAAAAAAATTAGTCTCGGCTGGGCTGCTCTCTCTTGCCACCCGGTTTCCGTCAGGTGGTGGGAGAAGGCAGTGCAGAGCCATGCATACAAGGAGCCATCAGCTCCCTGCAGGTACAACAAGCCCAGCTGGGCTGCCAGGTGGTGGGAGAAGGTCGTGCAGAAACTTTCCCTGCTTGCACAGTGAGGCTGGCTGGTCTGCCCTCTCTTGTCGCCAGTTTCATTTGGGCAGCACAGAGCTGGACCTGCAGGGAGCCATCAGGCATTGTGGAGAGTCAAGGTATAAAATACTTTAAATGAATTAACAAACTATATTCTGGGTTAAGTGAGTGAACTGAGTATGCTAAGCCCAAGCCACCTGCCCCCAGTCAAAATCCTAGACTCAGCAGCAACATCTTATCCTAACTGCAAGTAATGGTATGATGAAAGGAGGAAATCTGGAAGAACTCAAACTAAGGGAAATTATCAACAAGTCCCTCCTTGAGGGGCAGTTCCTGGTGGCACTCAAGGAAGCGATGGTCCACCTGCTACTGAAAAAAACAACTCTGGATCTGGCTGAATTGGCCAACTATCGGCCGGTTTCCAATTTGCCCTATTTGGGCAAATTAATTGAGAGGGCGATGGTGATACAGCTACAGGGCTTTCTGGGTGATGTTTCTGTTTTAGATCCCTTCCAGTCTAGCTTCTGCCCAGGACAAGGGACGGAAACAGTACTGGTTGCCCTTACTGACAATCTCCAGAGACATCTGGATCAAGGCGGTTCGGCGGTACTGATGTTGTTAGACCTGTTCGCTGCATTTGACACGGTTGACCATCAGTTGCTGACCCACCGTCTTGCTGATGTGGGGATACAGGGGCTTGCCTTGCAATGGCTTGCTTCCTTTCTCAAGGGTCAGAGACAAAGGGTGATGCTACGGGAACAGCAGTCCAGGAGACACCCACTTGAGTGCGGTGTGCCTCAGGGGGCGGTGCTTTCCCCGATGTTATTTAACATCTACATGCGTCTCCTTGCACAGATTGCCTGGAGATATGGGCTGGGGTGTCACCAGTACGCTGATGACACCCAGCTCTATCTGAGGTTGGGTGGCCAGTCTAACTCCGGCCCGGATGATCTGGACCGGGCATTGCAGGCTGTGGCTGCTTGGCTTAGACTGAGCCAGCTGAAGCTAAATCCGGTGAAGACGGAGGTCCTGTGCCTGAGTCGGGGTGGTTCAGGGATGGGGATCCCATTCCTGGCCTTTGACGGGGCACCACTGGTGCCAGCTTTGGAGGTAAGGAGTTTGGAAGTGCTCCTGGATCCCTCCTTAACAATGGAGGCCCAGGTGGCAGCCACTGCTAAGTCGGCCTTTTATCATCTTTGGCTGATTCAGCAGTTGGTTCCCTTCCTCAACCGTGATGACCTGGCTACAGTGATCCATGCGATGGTCATCTCGAGATTAGACTACTGTAACACTCTCTACATGGGGCTGCCCTTGTCGCAAATCCGGAAGCTGCAGCTAGTGCAGAATGTCACAGCCAGGCTTCTGATGGGTCTCCCTAGATGGGAGCACATCCGGCCAGTGCTGAAGGCACTGCACTGGTTTCCAATAGCATAACAAATTTGCTTCAAGGTGCTGGTACTTACCTTTAAAGCCCTATATAGCCAGGGTCTGACCTACCTGAAAGACCGCCTTTCCCCATACATACCCCAAAGAACACTATGGTTGGGGTCACAACACCGACTAATTGTTCCAGGCCCTAAGGATGCCAGGCTCGCTGCTACCAGGGCTAGAGCCTTTTCAGTGGTGGCTCCTCACTTGTGGCATGAACTCCCGGAAGAGATCAGGGCCCTGTGGGACCTTGTGCAGTTCCGCAGGGCCTGCAAGACAGAGCTCTTCCACCAGGCTTTCAACTAGGAGCTGGCCTCCACTACCACCAACTATTACTATCAATAACATCTGTGGTGGGGGCTGGCCCTGTTGTGGGAGATCGGAATACTACTAAGTCGGGATCTTAGTATGTCATCTCATAGTATACTACCTTAAATCATTGATGGACGACCAAGGCGAGCACTTTAAGTAATATTGTCCCCGTTCACACGAAGGATTTGCGATGCTAAAGACATGAATGTCAGGTGGATTTTTAGTGTGCGATCACACTGCAACATCTGGGAAGAGTAGCGCACCCGTGGCCAACCCGTGGCGTCCCGCCGAAGATGCGAAGTTAAAAAGTACCTCGGAAAGTGCACTAGTATCTGGAAAAGTCGGGGCAGGGGTGGGCGTCTGATCGCGGGAGCACTAGTATCCCGTGGCATCTGCCGCCCATCCACATCCCATCACAAACTGGATGTTTTTCATAAGCGCATGTGCACAAACACGTAACTGAAAGCAGTGTTGCTCTGTGGAACTACGCATGTGCACAAATGCGAAACACTTGCCGCGCCGCTTGTTTGCCATGCTTCAGCATCGCCATATGATCACCAGCTAACAGCCTAAGCGCAAAGCCTTGGGGGACTGTGTGATTGGGCTACCACACTTTATTTTGCTCCAGGGCGAACAGCCATGCCTCCCCCCTGCGTTATCTGGTCCATGTGACCAGGTCCATTGTATGATTGTTTTAACTGGTTTTAAATGTTTTAAATGTTTTATGCTAACCTGCTATATTACACCGGCAAATGTGAGCTGCCCTGAGCCCGCCCATGGGGAGGGCGGGATATAAATATAACTAATAAATAAATGAATGAATTAACTCAGAAGAGTACATCCTTGACTGTAGTAATTTCTCTGATGATTTCCTTCCTTGAAGAAAAGTTTGGGAAGCTATGGGGTAGCAAGCTCTCCAGAGCTTCTGCCAGAGGACTACTCCCCATACAAATTGCAGCCCTATGCAAAGTATGGTGGAGTTGCAGTTGGCTTTGCACACACACAAGTTGCTAACAATCACAGCTTGCAATGTCAGTGGGAACATTATGTACTGCAAGACAGAGCTCTTGCAGTACATAATGTTCCCCCATATTATGAGATTGTGTGACTCTTCCCCATTTTTCACAGTGGCCGATAAAACAGCAGAGAATCCCCTAGTGCTCAGCAATATGGAAAATGGGGCTTTACCACTGCTTGTCACTTGCAGAAAAAGGCTGGTCAATTTCAACAGGGAGGTTTCTCCCTTTGCCTGGATTCCTTTCTGTTCCCATTCATTCAGCCAACTAACGCTAAAATGCATGTACAGAACCTGAACCATGACGATGTAAATGGAAGGTGCTCGCTGGACGCTATTGCATAGCTGCAATAGGGCAATTGCGTAATTTCTATTAAAAAAAAACCCTTTGGACACCCCCACACACACACGTCACAAGTGATGTTCCACCCTGATTTAGAAGAAGTGTGTGTTTTTATTGTAGCTGTTGAATGAATAAACTGGAGGGGGGAAATGGTGCATAAGGCGGTAACAGAGTCTGAAGTCAAGCTTAAAGGCTTACTGCTTGGGAAATCTGCAGTAAGCTCTGCATGCATAATAGGCCACTGTTTGGTTTCAGGATAACTGAAATGGGGTGATGTTAGAAGGGGCAGCTAAGGGAGAGAATTAGCAGATATATGCCTGACTGGAGATGTCATGTTAACGGAATGTAACCGACTTCCCCACAAAACAGGTTTGCCTCAATTGGCACTTCTGTGCATGTAGTTTCCATCTTACACCATCATTTCATTGCCTCACTGGCTGTGGAAGGGTTTTCTGATTGGATTTGAGCACATTGGAGACCCTGTTATCCATCCATTTCTGTAAGTGATTTTGAAACCTCCTCCACATATGAAAGCATATTAACTATTACAAAACATACATAATAGAAACAAGCTGTTGTGCCAACATTTGGGAAACAGCCCCAGCAGCTATGTCACTTTCACTCACTCTTCTTTGAAACCCACCCTTATCATACTATTGAAATCTTCTACATTCATTTCCAATTACTCTTTTTTCTACTTCGTTGATATATGCTGAGCTAGTGGTCTTGCTTTATTACTAGCAAATTACCATTTTAAATAAAATAATTTCCCCCCCACAAATTAAGAATTTATAAATTGCAAATTCTTCTTTAAAAGTTAGTCCCATAATACTGCAGGGGGAAAACCACAGCTACTCTGTTCTGTGACTCTCTTTATATTTGCATGCAGATTTTTTACTGAACATCTTCATTGCATATTCATTGTTCATGACATCTAAGTGAGCTGACAGGAACTCAACTGTTTGCAAATGCAAACAGACTAAACTTTGCATTATGTCCCAATATTAGTTTATATCATGTCCTAGCATATTGTTACATGGTCATATGCTGCATATATTAGACAAAACACTATGCATTTATGAGAATAATATACTGTAGTATTTGTTCTGCATCAAAACATGTTTGTAGCTATGAAGGTCAAGAGAAGTACTACTAATGAAGTTAAGTAGGTATAAAAAAAGGAGATATGAGTGAGCAGAGAATCCAGCATTACATCATTAATAATGAAATCTGGTTAAGGCTTTTCTCTCTTTTTATAGATTCTTTAAAGTTTCTTTGTGATGTTAAATTTGGAACATGTCAGCCATTGAACAGCATGCTTCTACTGTGGTTCTTTGGCAGAAGATCTGGGCTACGTGAAAGGAACTCATAACAATATGGACCTTTGGGACATCTCATTTCCCCTCCCCTGCTATTTCCTGTTTCACTATCCTGAAAGCCCTCATAGCTCCTCCTGTTTTCCTACCTCTCTCTCTACTCACCTATCAGCCAATCTGTCTTTATCTTTCCGCATGTCTTCAGCTTTCCCTCCTTCCATCCCGCTGCCTCTACCTGGAAAATCATGGACAAGTTGCATCGTGCTGTCCACTGGGCCTAGTCACATAGAGGGGAACCAGCAAAAATGTGTAGGGCATCTCATGTTCCCCTTCCCCGTATGATTTCCTATTTTCCTCCTCCAGGCAACATCATATTTCACTTTTCCCTGCTTCCTCCTCTCCTTCCCACTTATCACCCATCCTAACTTTAATCTGTCCAAATCTTCAGCTATATTTATTACATCAAACAAGCAATCTTTATTGGCATAACAACCAAATTATAACGGGGAGGAAACAGTCTGAACAGTCAAGGCCCTGTCTGCTGAAACATTGCTCGCTTCCTAGCTGCAAGGTACACAAATTTGGCCACATTTCCAATAACAATTTGGTTCTGAGTAGATAATAAAAAAATAATTTTGCATTCATCAGATTTCCCTGCTTGCTCTCTCAACAAGGGATCAATAAGTGTGGAACATATAACAAGATAATAAATACAGTGCAAAAAAACATGTTCAAGGCTCTCTATGTCCCGCCGATTACATGCGCATAGCCTGTTAGCGTATGGTATTTTATGAAATCTTCGGTAGAGAACCGCAGAGGGTAACACATTGAAACGGGCTAATGAATAAGCTCTGTGATAGTGCGAGGCTGTTAAACAGGTTAAATACTCTGCCATATACCTGTAGGGTAAAATCCCCAAGCCCAAGGGTGAACATCTACTTGTACCAAGACTCCTAAGATCCTGCATCTCGATGTCAAGGAGTCTTTGTTTGATCTGTGCAAAGGCTGAACTTTCGGTAAGGGAGGATAAATAATCAATACTGATCCCTATTTAATTGGTTTTCTTTTCTATGTGGTTTAACCACATTGAAGACTGAGACTCCGTCAGCATGTGAAAAATAAGGCTACTGTTATTATTCCTAAAATTTAAATGTAGCCAAAATTTGATAGTATTAATCCATGCTTTAGTTTCAAGGAGCCTTTGAATTGTCTCCAGGCAGATGGCCGCATAAGGCACACACATGGGCAGGCCCAGTATTTTTCGAAGGAAGTTAGATTGTATTCTTTCCACTTCCTTATTGTAGGCCTTGATCCAAATAGGTACTCCATAAAGCAATCTTACACTAATCTTATGATTGAATACTCTAATAGCTGCGGGAACATATTGATTACCCTTGGTAAAATAAAAACGGATAAGCGCAAGTATGCTGCAGTTCACAACTTTTATCACTTCCCTGCTATGAGGAACCCAACTGGCTCTATAATGAAAATGTATTCCTAGGTATCTAAAACTTTTAACCTATTCGATCCGGTTGCCTCTTATATTCCATATTGAGGGTTTCCACGCTTTTCCAAAAACCATGATTTTTGATTTCTCAAAGTTCAAGGTCAATTGATTTAGTTCACAGTATTCATAGAAGTGTGATAATAGCCATTTCATTCCAATTTGCGAAAGGGAAAGTAACACTTCATCGTCTGCATATAAAAGCAGTGTAACATGGATTGACCCAAGTTTGGGACTATGGCCTTCTATGTCCTCCAAGAAAAAGACCAAATTGTTTATAAAAGGATTAAAAAGTAGTGGGGCTAGAATACAGCCTTGTTTCACCCCAATATTTATTGGGATTTGGGGGGTTAGATCTCCTTAACATGAACATCTGACCTGACAGGTAGTATTGTGGTGTAACTTTTTAATCAAGAATAGCAGTCTCTTATCTATCCCAAAATTCAGAAGCTTCTTCCAAAGTGATTCTCTTGGAATGGTATCAAAGGCACCTTTAAGAGCTAAGAAGGCCGCAGACAGTTTAAAGCCCTTCTCTTTCTTATATTTGTTAACTAAGTGGCTTAACACTACACAGGGATCTATAGTTGATTTCCCCTGGCAGAATCCAACTTGTTCAGGACCCAAAATTTGCTGCTCTGTCATCCATACTTTAAGTTTGTTTGCCAGGTGTTCTGCATATAGTTTCCCCACAATAGATAAGAGACTAATGGGTCTATAGTTGCTTGGAAGTTGGCAATTTCCTTTTTTTAAAACTGGCACCAATATTGTGTTTTTCCATGCATCAGGCATTAGCCCTGTCTTGTCTATTTCAGTAAACAGAGTGGCTAAAAAGGGTGCCACTCCATTTCCACTCTGGAAATGTCCTGAGCATTTCAGGAGGAATTGCATCAGGCCCAGGAGCCTTCCCTGGCTTAAGGTGCTCAATTAGGGCCTCCTCAACCTGTATCAGAGGCCATTCAGCACAGTCAGCCAAATGGATAACTGTTTCCTCTGATAAGCTGGCTCCATCCTTATAAAAGATTGCTGAAAAATAGTCATGCCAATTGTTTGCAGAAATAGGACTATTCAGGCTCCTGCCACATGGGGATCAGGTGCCGGGGGGAAGCCACTGAAAGGAGAGCGATGCAGCTGAACTGCGCATGTGTGCGCGTGCGCAGTTCGGCCGGGAGCCTCGATTGCTCCTGCAGACGAGCACGCCGGCGATCTCACAGCCGCGCTTGCTGTGGTGCTTCAGGTAAGTCCTACCAGTTAGTGGGTTCTGTTTTGCACCGCATTTTCATTCTGAAGGGACGGATCGGGAACGGGTGCACACCGATTCCCAGATGTTGCAGTGGGATCGCACCCATTTGCTGTGCCCCCGATTCGTCCCTATTCTGGGCCAAAACCTCCCGTGTGACCAGGGCCTCAGAGCCATTTTCTTCTCCAAGGAATCTGAGACTAAAGCCCAGAATTTCTTTGTATCATTTTAAATTATGGCCTGAAGAAGAAGATCCCAGCGTTTTTGTATGAACAATTTTTATTTATTTTTTAATTTTTGATTTATTTTACACTTAAGCTCAAAATATATCACTGGAGGTCTTGGTAAATTTAATTCTCTATACTGCTGATAAACGGCATACACCTGAGCCTTCATTTTTAGGCATTCATAGTCAAACCACCTTTGTACACCTGACTCCTTAGGAGCTTGTTGCTGCACTGATTGCACCCTAAGAGCATCTGCGAGCTGATTCGTAATTTTGTCATATAAATGAATCAGCTCTGAGATTTGGGGTGGCTTCCTTGATACTGCAACAAATTCTTTCCAGGATGTGTGAGTTGAGAAACCCTGCAGCCTTACAAGCCGCTTTACGTGACCATTGAATTCTGGGGATTCTATTTATCATATATTCAGATTCATCCCTAACAATATCCTGACTCCTGGGTGAAAAAAACTGGTTTAGAACCAATATCAGGGGGAAATGATCATTTTCTGTGTGCCCCTCAATTTTGAATGATCTCACCTGTCCTGTGATCTGCGAGCTGATTCATAATTTTGTCATATAAATGAATTAGCTCTAAGATTTGGGATGGCTTCCTTGATAGTGCAACAAATTCTTCCAAGGTGTTTGAAACGAGACATCCCACATCCTTACAAGCCGCTTTATGCGACCAATGAATTCTGGAGATTCTATTTATCTTATTCTCAGATTCATTCCTAACAATACTGACTCCCAGGAGAGAAAAACTGGCTAAGAACCAATATCAGGGGGAAATTATTGCTTTCTGCACGACCCCCAATTTTGAATGATCTCACTGTCCTGTGAGAGATGGAGGAATCAACATATACTCTACCACACTACACCCTCATCTGGCAGCATGGGTGAATTACCCCAAAGAATCATGACAGGCAAAACCATTCAGTATTACCAAATTAAACCGAATACACAAAAGGGCTAAATGGATTCCAGCATCATTAATGAGGGTATCCTTAGAATATCTGCAAGCAGACATACAGGTAGGCAGGTCCTCATCAGGGTCTAAACCCAACCTCCTTGCCAGATCTAATCCATTCTGACCCACTCTAGCATTGAAATCACAGCTATTATATGTCCAAAGCTGGGAATTCCCGTTCCAGCTCCTCAAGGAGCTCTGATATAGAGTCCTAATAATCAGTCAAGGATTGTTTATCAGGACATGGAGGAATATATACATTAATTATTATTAAAGTCTTTTTCAGACTTTTCAAAAGGAAAACTTGGGCCAGATGATCACAGTCCTTAAAGGGTAGCACCTCTACATCAGATCTGCCTGAGCAGAGTAATGCTAAACCTGCTTTGCCGTGTCCAAAAGAGATTTATAAGCTAAAAGGGAAAATGTCCTATAGCCCTCTAAATCTATCTCATACTGGGCCCAGGTTTCCTGTAATGATAATATATTATTTCCTGTAATATTTATTATTTCTTTTATAACCCATCTTTCTATACAATGGGAATCCAAAAACATTTACATCATTCTTCTCTCCTCCATTTTATTCTCATAACAACCCTCTGAGGTGAGTTAGAGAATGTGTGACTGGTCCAAGATCATCTAGTGAGCTTCCATGGCAGACTGGGGATTTGAACCAGAGTTTCTCAGATCCTAGTATGAAACTCTAACCACTACGCCACACTGGCTTTTGTGGGGTGGCTGCTGTTGAACAGTAGCAAGCAACTGGGCCTGGGTGAGTCATGCAAGTCAAATGATAGCAAGTTGCATGGTGGTTGCTGGTGGGCCTGGCTCCAATGAGCCCTCTCTCAAAACCTGAAGAAGCCCTGGAAAGAAACCTGCTCCCCTTCCCTCCCTCTTATTGATGGAAATCAAGAATAAAAGACTGGCCATGTCGGGGGGGGGGGAAACGTGGCATTGAGGGTAATGGTGGTGGATGCTTAACTTGGTGCTCTGTTCTCCCTTCCTATCTTCCTAAATCCTCCTTGTGACTCTACTTACTTTTTTCATTTTGAGAGGTATGGGTAAATCTAGGGGAAGTAAAACAGCACCAAACACCTAGACTTAACAATCTTTGAAGCCCTATTTTTGGCAAATGCCATTAAGGCCTCTTCATCAGAACATTCAGATGAATCAAAGATGGCTGCTAAAGAAGACGGGAAAACTCAAGGAATTACAAAACAGGACTTAATGGATTCATTTTGTTCTTTTGAAGTTTGCCTTCTAGAGAAAATCAATGGTGTGTTATCACCGCTTTCTGAAAGTTTGGAAGAAATCATGACTGCATTGCATAAAGTGTCAGGTACAGCTGAAGCAGCAATGGAGACAGTTCTCTTTGTTCAGGAAGATGTTAAACATTTGCAGCGCAAAAGTCTTTGGGATAAAATTATACAACCTGAAAATACCCTTCGGCAGCATCACCTGAAATTTAGAGGCATTCCCGAAGGTGAAGAAACTACTATGGATATTGTTATTTTTTATCTACTTGGTTAACATCAGCCTTAAACTTGGAAGAGAAGATAGCTCCAACTATTCTCAAGGCATTTCAGCTTGGATCACTTAACCACCCACAATTCAAAGGCCCCTGAGACATCATAGCCAAATTTTTAGATGATCGTACTAAAAAGTCTATCGTACACGTAGCCAGAACCAACTTTTTTATTATTTAATGATATTCAAGTTTTAGTTTTATCAGACCAGGCACCGGAAGCCCTCAACAAACGGTGTGCTTTAAAGCCTATCACCTCTAAGCTGAATGAGGCTAACATCAGATTTCACTAGTCTCCTTCCAGCAATATTACTGTTTCACACCAGGGATCCATTCTTACAGCTTCAGATACTGAAAGTGACCATCTACTCCTACAAGCTCTCAACTTGGAACCAACAACTGACCCATTGAAAAGATCCATCAAGAGAAAACTGAATTTTACCATCACTCCCCTGAAATGGAATAAAGTTTCAGCATGACACGGACTTTGATTTACCTTCTACATCAGGCAATGTGACTTTAGTTTCGGGTCTTCTCTCAGTTATTTTGGGTTTACATCTTTTTTTTTAAATTCCTGATTATTTTATTAATGCTTAAGCTTTCTTGAAGCACTCTGACCAGGTAGTGGAGGGGGGGAGGAGGGGGCAAAAGTTGGATGCCTCCTTTTGGGATTATGTCTCAGCAGTGGGGTTTATACCATCTTCCTGCAGGAGTTGGTTATTTTGCAGGTTCTGTGAACATTTTTTTGTTGTTGTTTTGGTTTTGTTTTGTTTTTTCTCAGGGGTTACTAAAGTTCTCACAGTAACAGTTGTGAAGTACATAACTTATTTTTGGTTTGTTGCCAGTCTTAAGATTAGTCTATGCTGATATAATAGGCTTTCCCCCCCTTGTTTGGGGGAGTTGGAAGCTTAAATGTCTTAGTTTTAACCTTCTAGATATGTACATGTTAGTTTTAGTCTTAGTATTAGCAGTTTTAAATGATAAGTGCTGGTTTGTCTTTATGATAGTTGATATTTTAGCAGAGAGAGGTAGAAATGAAGAATAGATGACTGGCAGTACTGTGTGGTTGCCTAACACTGGCCACTGAGGGCATTCATTTCTTAAAGCTACAGATGTTGCTTCTGTTTGGGGGGAGTTAACCCCCAATGTATTTTTAAAGGACTTTTCATGAAAATCTAGGTGTTCTTCAGGTTTGTAGAGGGATCTTTCTTGTCTGTTCATGGCTCGTCTTTGGATTTAAGTATCCACAGGTTTGGCCGCATTGAGAATGAGATTTGCACAGCATGCCTTCATTGTATATCTTCTGATTTTCTGAGCCAAAATTGACCTAAGGAAATGTTTTATGACTGAAAGGACTGGACTATTCATTAGTCTTATTCATTTTTTTTCTGTCTCCAAACATTAAAATCTGGCACAGTTGAAATGGGATGGCAATAAACTGTAATAAATTGAGTTGATAGCTTTGTGTTCTTATGGAAATTATTGTGATTCTCTCCTATAAATTATTATCAATGAGATGGTTGAATTACTATTTTTTTATTACAGTTAAGTATAAATTACATCCTGTTACATTTATGGAAAACTGATTTACAATGTCACTCTTTATTTGCTTTAATATGAAGATTAAGACATCAAAAACAGAAAATCAAGGACAAGAGACAGGCTACAGTCAGCAAAATATAGAAAGTATGAACAAATCTGTGTGACATTAAACATCTTCAGAAATGTAGCTCCACTTGATTTAGCTCCTGTTTCTGGAGGGAAATACTTTTAGGTTGATCACAGTATGCTTTTTGAGAGGAGTTGTTGCTTTGAACATTCCATCTTCTCTCAGTGTTTGAACTATTTGCAATGCCATCCTAAGCAGAGTTACACCCTTCTAAGTCCTTTAACTTCTGTGGACTTAAAAGGGTGTAATTATGTTGTGGATGGCACTGTTAACACTGCAATCCTAAAACCACTGAGTACGGAGTAAGAGCAATTGGCCTCATTAGGATTTGCTTCCAAGTAAGCATGCTTATGATTGCTTTTGATCATAAATGAAAGTATAGCTTCCTGCTGCTTTTTTAAAAATCTGTTTTCCTCCATACTTCCTAATTTGTTTCTGCTTACTAAAATATATGGAAAATGAATAAGGGTGGCTACCTAAAACTTTGGTAGAAAATTAGGCCATATTTATATATCTCTTAGTTTCATCAACGACCCCAAATAGTTAGAGAGAGTCATTGTTGTACTGAGCCTCTGCAGAAGTTGAAACAGGAGTCTAAAAGTCTCCTAATTCAGCTTTCTTTATGCCTGCCTTGATGCAAACATGAATTACAAAGAGGCAAGTATTACCCAAAATCATGCCTGGTAATAACGAATTTCCTATTTGGGGCTTACAATGTAAGAGTGACAGGACCTTCCTTCCTTCCTTCCTTCCTTCCTTCCTTCCTTCCTTCCTTCCTTCCTCTTTGTAGTCATACAAATTAAGATGCCCTGTGACAAAATGGTTACTGTATGAACTTAAACGTCAAACTTTAATTTTCATCTTGTTCATTAAAACCAGAATGGAATATACAGTATAGCCCTCATAGTGAATTCTATTATGCATCTTGATATCCGTATATGTAATTTTCAGCATGGCCAGATCTGTGGATACTTAGATCCAGAAACTAGAGCCATGAACAGACAAAACAGATCTCCCTACAAACCTGAAAAAAACATAAGGTTTGCAAACCTGGTCTCTCTCTCTCTCTCTCTCTCTCTCTCTCTCTCTCTCTCTCTCTCTCTCTCTCTGTATGACATATATAGATTTCGTGGTGTTTAAAAACAGGGTTTGATCTGTATCTGTAAAAAAGGAAGAAAAAAAGCTGTCTTAAGTTAAAAATGTTTTACTGGGGGTACAAAGCAACCACACTTAAAGGCCACATAGAATAATAGTAAAGGGAAAGGTTTCCCTTGCTCGAAAGTCAGTTGAATCTGACTCTAGGGGGTGGTGCTCATCTCTGTTTCCAAGCCAAAGAGCCAGCGCTGTCCAAAGACATTTCTGTGGTCATGCGGCCAGCATGACTAAACGCTGAGCCACACGGAAAACCATATGCCATCTCTGAAATTTCATGTTGAACACCTAGAGCACTTTAGTCAGTAACTCGTTATGAATGTTTTGTACTGTTGGATTTTAAATGTTTTTAATTATGTTTTATATTGGCGTTTGCCCCGATGTAAGCCGCCCTGAGCCCGCATTGCGGGGAGGGCGGGGTATAAATTGAATTAAATAAAAATAAAAACGGCTACCTTCCTTGCAATTTCTTGTTTTCGAACTGCTAGGTTGGCAGAAGCTGGGGCCAGTGACAGGAGCTCACTCGGTCATGTGGCACTAGGGTCTCAAACTGCCGAGCTGCCAATCTTCTGGTCTACATCTCAGTGTCTTAACCTCTGAGCCACCACGGCCCCTACATAGAATAATAGTCTGATCTTGTTGGTGTTTTATGATAAGGTTATTTTAGCGGTATCATCAAAGACTGCAGATTACCTCATATATTTTCTACTAATTTTATTTAGTGGTATATCCTTTGGAATGTTTGTTTCCATGTTTTTAATGTTTTTAATGTATTCTAATAGGTTATACTATTTGTAATACATATTTTACATTTCTTTAGGGCCACCTTTCTGAGTCATTATAATAACTAAGAACTCACTGCATATTAATTCCATCTAATAAATATCTTCTTTTTTATAAAATACAACAGCCATTTCAGGTCACAACCTAATATCTGTTGATGGGTTTCTCTTTTTTCTCCTTCATATCTTAGTCAAAGTAATTATTTGTTTTTAAAAAATCTCAGTCCAACAGTAATTATTTGTTGCTAAAACAAAATGCAAACAGTTTTACATAGAATCTTTAGTACGGAACCAACCCAGGGCATCAGGCCAGATGAATGTATAGTATAACTGTAGATGGTGGTAAGTTAAAATACTCCCATTGAGTTCAGTGGAAGGGAAAATACCATGCTTTTACTGCTTCCCACATATTCAAAAAGGAATGTAGGATTCCAGCTAATTATGTAACCACAGGTCACTTAACAGTAATACTACATATCACACAGGGTTATATATCTCTTGCCTAATTTACAAAATGTAAGTTGGATTTTTTTATGATGAGAACTCTAGAGAAAGGGCACTTTGACCCAAAAGAAAGCAGTTTTCACAGTCATCCAAGTCTGATCTCACCTGTGAAGAGTATATTGATCACCAATCTGTTCAGAACCCCTACAGCATCTCACTTTGGGACATAGAGAGCCAACAGCAGCTTCCACTTCTCCAGCTGGGGATGCAAACACAATGTATCCATGCAGGTAAATTGTGACTGCTGCAAATATCTCCCAAGTCTGCCCATTCTATTTCCAGTAATATGTAGCTGTTGTATCTTAGCTTAACAACTTTTCCTCCTTGAATAATTGCTAGCAGGTCTTCCAACAGAGGGGGCATAATACAGAAAGGAGGTATGCTCACATAACATCAGTACAATTTTATTCCAGTGTAACCCTACTTTTAGATGAGGGAAACAGGGAATATAAACTACTGGTTGTCAAACCTTCATGACTCCTTTTCCTTTGTTGGATCAGAGTGTGGCCCCATGGAGCAGCATGAACAGAAACTGCAGTGTTCCTGTGCAACTCCTACAGGTGATGGGTGGCCCATTGATTACACTATCACATCCACCCTACGGGGATTATTACCCGATTACACCCATCCCCTGTAGCCCAGTGATTACACTATTACGCCAATGTAATGGATAATCTAATGGGTGTGAGGAGTTGTATGGGTACTTGAAAAGCACCTAGGTGGTGCCAGTCTCTCGTATCCATAGCTCACACCATGTGCAGGATCTACATGATATCTGTTGAAACTGCTGAACATTATTCATTTTTCCTGTCTCTTGGCTCTTTCTGTATAATCCTTCCAACAGGAATGAAGGCAAGGATGGATTCCACTCATCATTGGAATGTGACTAAGACCAAAGTTTATGGCAAGACCAACAGTTATAGTAACCAGTGCATCCATCTGCTCTGCTGTGGGATTGCCAGATCTCTTTTTAAACTGCTTAGCAGGCCATTGTTTAACTCATAAAGCCACACCTATCATGAACATGCAGTAGTAAAGAGGAAACTGCCTGTTATCCTGCTGTCTGTTAATGTGGCTTCCAGAGGCACAGGACCCTTGATGAAAATGGCAACTCTGTTCATCTGAGAGTTTCAGAACTCCATTCACGATGCCTTCAATAAATATTTGGATAGTTTCACAGCTGTATTTCTGTGTTAATGTGATTTTACAGAAAGAGATGTGTACTCATTCACTGTTCATGACTAACCTTTGCTAATCTCAGAAGGGAACAGTTACTGAGAGGAGATCCTGAGGGTTCTCCATGGTCTGAACACCTGTGCTATGGCAATTAGCGGACACTTTTCACCCTGGGCCCCACTGTTCCCATTGCCGCTCAGTGCTGCCCCCTGGCATCTCCCACTGTTTGCCAGCGCTTGGCTGGAAACTCTATTTCCCCCATGTATTTTCCTGTCCTGAAAAGCTGTTTTAGTCCATTGGGCAAACTTGTTTCTACACATATGTTTCTTCAAAGGAGAAAATAGTGGCTCCCCATGGCCATTTCAAGTCAAGAAAATGATTCAAGGGCCCTGACCCAGATAGACCAGGCAAGCTGGATCTTGTCAGATCTCAGAAGCTAAGCAGGGCTGACTCTGGCAAGTACTTGGAAGGACAACCTTCTAGGAATACCAGAGGCAGGATGCAGAGGCAGGCTAATAAACCCACCTCTCTGAAAAACTTCCAAGCCCCCAGAAGGGGTCACCAGAAGTCAACCATGACTTCCAGGCAAGCACACAAAAACTCTCCTCTCTCTGTCTGTCTCTCTCTGTATATATATAGAAAATGATTCAAGGGATGAAGATGTATGCTTCCTCTCCCCGTGCATCAAGATGCAAATCTGAACTGAGCCCCCACACACCTGGGAATTAAAACATGAATCTCAGTGCAGATATGGCTTGACAGGACCTAGACTGTACCCAGAAATGGTGTAATGTGTCATTACTATTTTGAAGCAGCTCTTTTACCTGAGGGGTGCATTTCCAGCCATTGGGTCTAACAGTCCAAGATGCAGATTCAAGGCCTTTCTGGCAGCTAACCTCATATTAGTCTTCAAAGTGGTCCCAGCAGGTCTGCTAAGCATGTGCTGTTCCACACTGCTATTTATGCCTTTGTCTGCAGTCTTTCCTGCCCTCTGGTATATGTTGCTGGTTTTGTCACATGCTATAGCGAGAGTCCCACAGGAAACCAGACTTAGAATAAAGAAAAAGAAAAAAAAGGCCGTGGGATAGTCCTATTATGAATTGAATATGACAGCAAAACTCTTCAATCCAAATACATAAACAATAAACAGCAAACAGCTCAAACAATATAAAGTCCACAATATATATGGACTTATATATTGTGGACTCTATATTGTTTGAGCTGTTTGCCTTTTACTGTTTATGGTTTTGTCACATGGGCAATGAAGGATTATAAGGTTCTGTTACTTGTCTTTTGTATCTGTGTGCCCAGCCTCTGTGTAGTTAGAGGGATGCTCTGTACTAAACAAGCTGTGCATACTATCATGCCACTTCATTTTGCTTTGCTGCTAATAGGACCATTGCTGTTCAAAATATTGTTTATGCCCATCTTATGCCCATAGTGGGATTCAAACTACAAATTCTTGTTTCCCTCTTTAGTGTTTTCTCAGCATCATTGGGGCACCAGTGTAGCAGGATCTTAAGGCTGAGCTGTTTAAAGTCCTAAATTGTCTCCAATTGCCCTGCAGGATTCAAGAAATCCTGTGTTATTAATCTTTAAACGTTATTCATAACCAGCTTGAATGATCTAAATGTGATTATGCCCTATAGCATTTTCCCTGTGGTTAGTTAAAATTGTTTTCTTTATATGAAAATGTCTATTACTCAGAGGCAACAGCTGCATTTTGTCTCGCTACCTACTTTTCATATTATTCTTTTAAAATTCAGTTGCATTAGAAATGATTCTGCCCATTAATCATTGCCCTTACTTAGGGAAACAAGGAGTGTACACTATGTATTATTCAATCTTCTTGGTATTTCCTTTAAGGTTACTGGTTACTGATGCAATAATTAAGTCCCTGAAAAGAGTGGGTTTACAAATACAAACCATAAAATTCTCAAATGCAATTGATCACTGCACTGGGGCTTATGGTCAGATTTGAATATGGTTCATTTATATGATTTATTTTATTTTGTGCCTGCTAACAATCTGATATTGATGGAAATGTTTTAGTTTCATTCAAATAATCTCTGTTTTTTATTCCCTTCCTTCCAATTGTAAATATTTGTTTCATGTATGGCTCTGGGCACATGGCTCTGGGCACATTTTAAGTCAGTTTCTAAAATATTTATAATTTTGAACCATGAATCAGCACAGCAGAGTTAATAACCAACTAGAAATTGGTTTATTATTATTATTGTTGTTGTTGTTGTTATATCACCTACAACAAATTTTTAAAAACCCTGGATTCATTTTTCACACACACACATAGACAAACAGGAAACACAGACCTCCCAGTATAAGGATGCAATATAAGAAAAAACTGGGGATAGATGACCTAAGAAGGTATAAACATTCAAGTACTATAATGTATATGCAAATATAATCAACTTTATATTAAAGCCGTGAGCAGAGCCAGATCCTTCTCGGTGGTGCCCCCTAACTGGTGGAATGATCTCCTGGAGGAGATCAGGCCCCTGCGGGACCTTATGCAGTTCCACACGGCCTGCAAGACTGAGCTCTTCCGCCAGGCTTTCGCATAGGGACCGCCACTGCCACCACCACCAATGATGTGGATAACAACGGGGCTAGGGACGGCCCCAGGAAGATCTTCTACAACACCACATGGCACTGGTATTACCGGACTTACTTGGGACCAACTACAGGACAAGATCACCCCCAAAGAACTGACTGTTACCATCATGAGATTTATTCGGGGACCATCATGTTTTCATAGAGCACTTTACTTTTATCTGTGTTATTTAATGGTTTTATTGCTTTTGTTATGATTTACGTGGGCTCTGCCCCTTGTAAGCCGCCTTGAGCCCGCTCGCGGGGAAGGCGTGGTAAAAATGTCAAAAATAAATAAATAAATAATACGCTGTTGAAAACTAGCTCTAATAATCTGCTCTTGTTTGTCTGGTCATGTGCTCCACTTGGTCATTCATTGACTGTTTTCAGTTACCGTTTTTCTTTTGTCTTTTTGGTCAATGAATGAATGGGGTGGGATGTATGAATCCGTATAAATGACCAAACATCTCCATTTTAAGCTAGGTTGTCTGTAGCTTTAATAAGTACTAAGGAAGGAGGATTTCACTATATATCAGGTACTGTGACATGCTAAACTGTTGGACTGCTTGGCTTAATCAGTGGATTCTATGATGAGTGTGAGGATTCTTCAGTTTACATGCCTCTCTTTGTTTTTTAGTCATGTTTATTGTCATGATGTTGTACTTACACAACTGGAATCCTTGGTTGTGGCAACATTGAATTGCTTGGTCTTTTTTTTTTAATGTATCCCCCATAATTTCTGAGAAAGTAATGGCTTTATTGTAATGGTACCATCAATCAACTAGCCACTTCTCAGTCACGAGGATGACTTTATTAAAAGATGTGTCACTAACAAGATTTCTGTTTAGAATGGCGTGCAATACATCAAGCAGGTAACATGAACAAAGTTCAAACAGACTCTATACCAATGAGACACTTTCCCGCCCGGGAAGAACCGCGCCAAAGTAATGAGAATCCCAACGGCTTGGATATTCCAAAACATCGTAGTTCCCAGGCTCTGAGCGATATCGGTAGACATAAGCGAGCTCCCTTATCTCCCACCTGCCCTTGAAGTGTTTCTGCGTTACGCTAACAAGCTTGCCGTTTATGAGCATGCACATAGGCAACAACTATCAACATATGAGTTAATACAGAAAGCATTGCATGTTAAGAGGTCCCAACAGGTGAAGCATATATACAATGAACAAATCATGACAGCTTGCTGACATTCTGCCCTCTCCAAACTCCTTTTCCACTCATCCTGGAATCTCCCGGAATCTCCCGGCCATTCCGGGAGGATCTCCCGGTCAGTCCGGGAGACCTTCTGGTTTGTCAGGGAACTCCCGATGAAACCTCCGAATCATGTAAGGGGCCCGAATATCCCCTTCTTCCACCCATTCCCGGTGCTGGGGCCCAAAGTCTTTCCATTCAACCAGGTAATACAACTTTCCCCGTCTACATTTAGAATCCAGAATACATTTGATTTCGTAATGGTCTTGCCCGTCCAACAATACAGGTAAAGGCGAGGTGTGTGTCTCCCGCCATTCCGAGGACCCCGTGTCCTTTTTCAGGAGGCTGAAATGAAATACAGAATGGAAAGCCCTCAAATTTTTTGGTAAAACCACATCAACCGCCACATCGTTGATAACTCGCTTGACTTCAAACGGGCCGATGAATTTCCAACCTAATTTCCTGCTTGGTCTCAACATTTTGATATTTTTTGTAGAAACATACACCTTATCTCCAGGCTTCAGAGCCCAACCCACCACCCTACCTCTGTCCGCCTGTTTCTTGTAGGCTGCCTTGGCCTCGTTTAATGTTTTACAAAGGGAAGGCCAGGCCTCCTGCAACGTTTTACACCAAGC
>NW_015168672.1:121207-176407 GCF_001447785.1 Gekko japonicus | reverse complement strand
CGTCGCTGTCATCTTCTTTAGTCCGGTGGCCCCTGCAGGAGTATCCGGAGTCAACTTCTCCATGCCGGCTCCCTCCTCTGTAGCGAGGCCCTTTGGACCGGACCCATCCTGGGTCTGGTCCTGGGTTAGAGATTTCCCATCGTCGTCACTCATCACAGTGGTGATAGATGTGGAACGATTTGGAATGTTAAGATTCTAAACAGTCTGTAATGGTACCATCAATCAACTAGCCACTTCTCAGTCACGAGGATGACTTTATTAAAAGATGTGTCACTAACAAGATTTCTGTTTAGAATGGCGTGCAATACATCAAGCAGGTAACATGAACAAAGTTCAAACAGACTCTATACCAATGAGACACTTTCCCGCCCGGGAAGAACCGCGCCAAAGTAATGAGAATCCCAACAGCTTGGATATTCCAAAACATCGTAGTTCCCAGGCTCTGAGCGATATCGGTAGACATAAGCGAGCTCCCTTATCTCCCACCTGCCCTTGAAGTGTTTCTGCGTTACGCTAACAAGCTTGCCGTTTATGAGCATGCGCATGGGTCACTAGGCAACAACTATCAACATATGAGTTAATACAGAAAGCATTGCATGTTAAGAGGTCCCAACAGGTGAAGCATATATACAATGAACAAATCATGACAGCTTGCTGACATTTATACATGAATTTCACTAAAATAATCTAATTATAGTAGCATTGATTAGTTATTTTTATTTGTTTAAAGCCTGTTAGTTATCACTAACATATGTATGACCAGCAGAACACAAATATAAGACTCTGATGTTCCAATAGGAGGGGGAAAATGACAGTATTCATGTTCAAATTATTAGATTTATATCTAATTCAGAGTTTTGGCTATACTCAATTGTTTTAGTATTATTTATTTAATTATTTATTTATTTGATTTATACCCCACCCTCCCTGCCGAAACAGGCTCAGGAAGGCTTACAAGGCCATTTAACAATAAAACGTTAAAACAATAATCATTAAAAAAAATAGTAAAAAGGAACAACAATGGATTGAAAAAATTATGCTGAAGATTAATTTAACCAACTAAAAAGCAAACAAGGGTATACTAACATATTTATCCTAGCCACAGATCAAAAGCCAAATTTTGTTTGTATTAGTAAATTCAGAATAGATAACAAGAATATCTATCAGAAATCTTTCTCTGGGAGCATCATATGGGGGAACAGAGTAACACATAATGTATGCTGGCAGATCCACATGTTCTGGGAGGGGGCTGCTAATGCCCACCAATGCTGTTGCTGGGAGTCACCTACACCCAGGGTCAGCATTTTGGCAGGAGGCATTTCATGCTGCCACAGGAATGGGAGGCAGTGGAGTCATGCTTCCATGTATGGACGTCTTTCTGTTCATTGATCCAAACCAACGTATTCAATCCTTTGCTGGCCTCAAATACGTCAGGGTTGATATAGTTATATTGTGCAATACTTTTGTCTAGATGAGCTTTTTCATGTTCTGGAATATGAGTGTCATGAAAACCTTTTGGTGTGGATTAAAGGCTAAATCTGGCAAACAGATATGTTGGATGTGGTCACACTTAATAATACAGATATCACAAGTGGGGATTCTGAATAATCTGCAGGTTATAATAACTTGCATTAGAAGAGGTCATGGTGTAAATTTTATCTTTTTATTTTTAATTTTATATCAAATGAAATAATACATATGATTTTACAAATTCACCAAAATTAGTATTCCAACATCCCTTTAAAAAAACAAAAGGCTTGCCTGATCTTGTCAGATCTCAGAAGCGGAGTATTGGGATGGGATAGTGCCAAGGAATACCGGGGTTGCTAGGCAGAGGCAGACAACACCTCTGAATGTCTCTTGCCTTGAAAACTCTATGGGGTCACCATAAATTGGCTGCAACTTGATGGCAAAAAGATAAAAATAAAACAAAATTTCCTTTGTCTCTTACTTTCCTTAAAACACATTTGACAGACTTTGGCCCCTGCCACACAGGCAGGAAACTGCAGAGGAGAAGTGTGGCTGTTTGCCCCGGGGCAAACTAACATGCAGTAAAGCGATCAGACCTACTGTGGAGGTTCTGTGGAGGTACTGTGGAGGTTCCATGGCAAGGGAGAGGTGCCGATCACAACACACGCCTGCGCGCAATGAAGAAGCGCGCGGCGCGGCGAACTGGTTTTCTTTTTTTGTGTACACTACGAATGCGCATGCTCCGTTGGGTGCGTGTGCGCATCCACGGAGACGTGGGGGGAAAAAACCCTTTTCCGCAAGGGGACATGGGCGGGTGCCGGATACCACCGGAAACGCGATCAGACGCCCGCCCTTGCCCCGCAGTTTCTGGAAACTAGTACCTCCAAGGTACTAGTTTTTTGCTGCGCTTTTTCGGCAGGAAGCCTCAGTTGTGCCACGGAAGCACTACGCTTCCCAGATGTGCTGGTGAGATCGCGACCGGAAACTCCGCTTGTCTTCCGTATCTCTTGCGTGGCTAATGTTGCGTGTGACCGCAGCCTTAAAACAGATGTACTATAAAAAGTACACTTTCAGATTACCTAATCCATTTACTATGCAGAGTTCGAGTAAGCATAGCTTTTTTAGAGTGCTGATGACATGCATTCATGCCACATTTGAAGGAGATCAATCTTAGGTCTGCAGAGAGATGCTGGAATTTCTTAAGTAAGATTTAAGAGAGCCCTAGGAGAAACTGACCTTGGATGCCCCCCCCCCATCTTATTTTATAGCTCATCGCCATAAATAATAATTTATTTTCCCAGATTAGGGTCTGAGAAACCCAGGCTCAGTTCCCCACCATCAATGAAACTCACTGGGTGACCATGGGCCATGGAATGTTTCTAAGCCTAACTTACCTTCTAGGTTTCTTCTAGCATTGTTATGGAGAGTGGAATTTCTTTTTCCAAAATTTGCTTCTTCTTTTTAGATACAGCCATTGATTCATCTTACTCCCATTTACTCTTTCAAAAAAGGAATTTCTCCTTAATTTCTCTTTGACTTTTCTATGTGGTTTTCTGCTAAACCACATATGCACCTGTTATGATCATGGGCCCATAGTGGTGCAACCTACAGGTTCTAGGGCAGTCTAGTGGCTCCAGGGAAGCCTGTATTGGATTAGTTATCAGGGCCTACATCTCCCAGGTTCCTTCTGGATCTTGTGACTGGGTAACAGAGGATTTTGGAGGGAAAACTACACTATCAGGGGAACAGAGGCTGGTGTCTGGGAAGAGGAGATAAAAGGCCTTGCCCAGAGTATGTGTGGGTGTGTGTGTTCAAATCAAATTTATTGTTAGTCAATGACCAGCACATGGGAGGGTATTCTCTCTCAGGGAGCAGGCCTGGTAAAACTGCTGCTGAAAGAGGTATCCCTCATCCAAAAGGGGTAAATTAGTGTGTGACTAAGTACCTAGGGAAGGCTTTGACTGTATAGACAGACACATAAGGATTTGTTATTTTACTGATTTACCTGCCTTTACTTTGTTCATTTTTCCTACTTGTTATTGATCTAAAGCTGTTGTTAAATTTCTTAACAAAACTAGTTGTTACTTTGCCTCACACCTCATTTGGTCATGTACAAGGGGAAACCTGTTGTAAAAGTACTGTAAAAAGGGGTAGGGTGGGTGCTCTGGGCTCTCCCAAGAGCATACCAGAGTGGTGGCAGCCATTAGTGAACCTTCCTAGCCGCTGCCTGCGACAGCACCCTTTTATAAGTTCAGCTCTTGCAGGGTTTGGGTTTTTTTAATGTAGCACACCACAGGATGCTCTAGGAGGAAAATAGGGAGGTTTGGGAAGACATTGCCTGCCCCTGAGCATCTGCAGAGTGAAAGTGTGAATTTTACAGGACGTCTCTTCCTGAGCCATCTCCCTTAAATTTCTCTTTTCATCAAAAAAAAATTGATTCAAAACAAACTCCAAATCCTTAAAAAGAGGAAAATACAAGAATACAGGTCCCCGACCAAAGGAAACTCTTAATATGAAATTTGACATAAAAGAGACAGAAAAGGGAAGAGAAGGATGAACAGGGAAAACAAGATGCAGAGCACCGATTGCTTATTATAATGGCTTGAATTCAAAGTACTATGAGCAGAATAATTCTTGTGTCACAAGGCTTCCTACTGCATCCTTTTATGAGAGGAAGAAAGCTGCTTCTCCAAAACAGAATGCATGGGATGGGGGTGAGCTACATGTGGAAGGGAGATTTGCAAAACCATAATGCGGACAAACAAATGAGAGTAAGCATGCCATTTGACAGCTTCTGGTGGGCATTCTCTCATTGGCTGGGCCCTCCCACCCTTGCATGGAGGCCAGCGGGAGAACAGTGGGGGGTGGAAATGCTGTTGCACAATGCTTTAATGTCACATCTGCCCCCTGCCTTGCCCCCAAAGCTTAGGGAGTGCCAGGTCTTGGCATCTGTATATGAGAAGAAGGAGCCTTCTTTCTCAAGAGGTGAACTCTGGATTAAAGACAGCATCGTTTTCTTTTGTTCTTTCTGTTTTATCATTATTAAATAATAAATAATTTTCTATATACAATATGTCTTTTATATTTTGCTCTTGACATGATAATACATATCATTCTCTTACTCATTTGATGCCGTGATTTTGCTTTATACTATACGTTTCAGTACTTGGACAATCCCAAAACATTAATCTGCAGCAATGCTTTTCTCTGTATGTATTTTTACTACTCTGTACCATGGGGAGAAAAGCCACAGCATCTTCATTTCTCAAATTAAATACTGTAGTGATGAGTGATCAGACATTCTATACTGCAAAACCCACTCAGTAACAAATGTATACTTTTCTAATTATGTTAGGTCATAAAGCTTGCCTTTGAAGAATTTGAGCTTGAAAGGGGGTATGACACACTTACTGTAGGAGACGCTGGGAAAGTAGGAGATACCAGAACAGTGCTGTATGTGTAAGTACATGATTTACTAGAAATTTCTGCATTTCATCTCTTGCTTCCCCCCCCCTTTTTTTTAAAGATCAGATACCTTGAAAAAAGTTTATCTCTCTGGCTAAACAGCTTCAATAATTTTTATTTAAAATTTCATAGACAAGCAGAAGCATTTCATTTGGATAAAATAACGTGGAAAATGTAAATTTAGACCAATAATAGATAAGTCACCATTTGCTAGAATTTAATAGATCATGTTTTTGAGTGGGTATGGTACTTCTTTGTTTTTGTCTTGGAAGCAGATTTTTCTAAGTAGATGTATGTTTGAGTTTATACAGATGTATATGGTTTAAGCACTGATCCTGCTATGGAAGCATTCTCACCTAGTTTTGTTGAGGTGTACAATCTTCCTTTAAGGATCAAGCTCAGGTGATATCCATATGTATATAGTCTGTATGGTGGGTTTTTTTTAATAAGGTGAAAAGTGAATGGATATACAGTTCCATGTACATATAATGTGCATAATATGCTTAAAAACTAGACAGCCTGCTTTGAACAAAGGTATGGTTGTCATATTCAAGTCCTCCAAATCTGTGTAACTTAATATATGCATTATGTAAATAGTTCCTAATTATGCAAATCAAAATTGTGATCTATCAGTTGTTTTGCATCACCTCCTGTTAACTAACACAAAAAGATATTGGGAAAGTTGATGGAAAATGTCTCTTAACTTATTTATTTATTAATTAAATTGGGCTTCTAGCCTGCCCTCCCCTGCAGGGCTCAGGATGGGTTACAACAACAGGTATATACAACTAATATAAAACAATTAAAACATAATTATGCAGTATTAAAACCCTATAAAAACATAAAAAATGCAACTCAGGATGGCGGTCAGGTACAAATGAGTAAGTTTCCCCAAAAAACTATCTGTATGTGTGCCCAAAGATGGAACCAGGTACTGGGCAGGTGGCTGGAAAGCCACAACAGTAACACAAAATAAATGGTACAAAACAGGTAGGGGAGGCAGATGTAATCAGCCATAGGCCTGTCGGAACATCTCAGTTTTACAAGCCCTGCAGAATTGCAACAAATCCCACAGGGCCCTGATCTCACTTGGGAGAGTGTTCCAACAGGCAGGAGCCAGGGCCGGGGACTACCAGCAGATGTTGATCTATAAAGCATAAGGTTCTTTGAGGGAAGTGCAGGGAAAGACAATCCTGCAGATGTATTGGACCCAGACTGTACAGGGCTTTAAAGGTTAATACCATAACCTTGAACTTGATCTGGTATTCGAATGCAGCTGGCAGAGCCACAGCATTTTGGACCAGCTGAAGTTTCTGAATCAATCTCAAGGGCAGCCTCACATAAAGCAAGTTATAGTAGTCCAGCCTGGAGGTGACCATTGCATGGATCATTATGGCTAAGTCATGAGGGGAGAGATAGGGAACCAGTTGCCTGATCTGTCAAAGATGGTAGAATGCTGATCTGGCAACTTTTGTGATTTGGGCCTCCATTGGTAGTGAGGCATGCAAAATCACACCCACACTGCTCACTGTTGGGAGTTGGATTCCCACCCCCACCCTCATGGGTCAGGCATAGGACCTCCATCTTTGATGGATTTAGTTTCAGTTGACTCTGCTTCAACCAACCAGCCATGGCCTCCAAAGCCCTTACTAAAACATTTGGGGTAGCATCCGGCTGGCATCCATCAACAGATACAGCTGGGTGACATCACCATATTGGTGACAGCCCAGCCCAACCCCCCAGACCAGTTGGGCAAGTGGGCACATATAGATATTAAATAACATCCTCTGATCCTCTTGTCAGGCAATATGTCTGGCTCTCTTCTCAAACAACAGCAAACAGACAAGGAGAAAGAAGGAATCGTTTTCTTTTGTTCTTTCTGTTTTATCATTATTAAATAATAAATAATTTTCTATATACAATATGTCTTTTATATTTTGCTCTTGACATGATAATACATATCATTCTCTTACTCATTTGATGCCGTGATTTTGCTTTATACTATACGTTTCAGTACTTGGACAATCCCAAAACATTAATCTGCAGCAATGCTTTTCTCTGTATGTATTTTTACTACTCTGTACCATGGGGAGAAAAGCCACAGCATCTTCATTTCTCAAATTAAATACTGTAGTGATGAGTGATCAGACATTCTATACTGCAAAACCCACTCAGTAACAAATGTATACTTTTCTAATTATGTTAGGTCATAAAGCTTGCCTTTGAAGAATTTGAGCTTGAAAGGGGGTATGACACACTTACTGTAGGAGACGCTGGGAAAGTAGGAGATACCAGAACAGTGCTGTATGTGTAAGTACATGATTTACTAGAAATTTCTGCATTTCATCTCTTGCTTCCCCCCCCCTTTTTTTTAAAGATCAGATACCTTGAAAAAAGTTTATCTCTCTGGCTAAACAGCTTCAATAATTTTTATTTAAAATTTCATAGACAAGCAGAAGCATTTCATTTGGATAAAATAACGTGGAAAATGTAAATTTAGACCAATAATAGATAAGTCACCATTTGCTAGAATTTAATAGATCATGTTTTTGAGTGGGTATGGTACTTCTTTGTTTTTGTCTTGGAAGCAGATTTTTCTAAGTAGATGTATGTTTGAGTTTATACAGATGTATATGGTTTAAGCACTGATCCTGCTATGGAAGCATTCTCACCTAGTTTTGTTGAGGTGTACAATCTTCCTTTAAGGATCAAGCTCAGGTGATATCCATATGTATATAGTCTGTATGGTGGGTTTTTTTTAATAAGGTGAAAAGTGAATGGATATACAGTTCCATGTACATATAATGTGCATAATATGCTTAAAAACTAGACAGCCTGCTTTGAACAAAGGTATGGTTGTCATATTCAAGTCCTCCAAATCTGTGTAACTTAATATATGCATTATGTAAATAGTTCCTAATTATGCAAATCAAAATTGTGATCTATCAGTTGTTTTGCATCACCTCCTGTTAACTAACACAAAAAGATATTGGGAAAGTTGATGGAAAATGTCTCTTAACTTATTTATTTATTAATTAAATTATTTATTTATTAAATTGGGCTTCTAGCCTGCCCTCCCCTGCAGGGCTCAGGATGGGTTACAACAACAGGTATATACAACTAATATAAAACAATTAAAACATAATTATGCAGTATTAAAACCCTATAAAAACATAAAAAATGCAACTCAGGATGGCGGTCAGGTACAAATGAGTAAGTTTCCCCAAAAAACTATCTGTATGTGTGCCCAAAGATGGAACCAGGTACTGGGCAGGTGGCTGGAAAGCCACAACAGTAACACAAAATAAATGGTACAAAACAGGTAGGGGAGGCAGATGTAATCAGCCATAGGCCTGTCGGAACATCTCAGTTTTACAAGCCCTGCAGAATTGCAACAAATCCCACAGGGCCCTGATCTCACTTGGGAGAGTGTTCCAACAGGCAGGAGCCAGGGCCGGGGACTACCAGCAGATGTTGATCTATAAAGCATAAGGTTCTTTGAGGGAAGTGCAGGGAAAGACAATCCTGCAGATGTATTGGACCCAGACTGTACAGGGCTTTAAAGGTTAATACCATAACCTTGAACTTGATCTGGTATTCGAATGCAGCTGGCAGAGCCACAGCATTTTGGACCAGCTGAAGTTTCTGAATCAATCTCAAGGGCAGCCTCACATAAAGCAAGTTATAGTAGTCCAGCCTGGAGGTGACCATTGCATGGATCATTATGGCTAAGTCATGAGGGGAGAGATAGGGAACCAGTTGCCTGATCTGTCAAAGATGGTAGAATGCTGATCTGGCAACTTTTGTGATTTGGGCCTCCATTGGTAGTGAGGCATGCAAAATCACACCCACACTGCTCACTGTTGGGAGTTGGATTCCCACCCCCACCCTCATGGGTCAGGCATAGGACCTCCATCTTTGATGGATTTAGTTTCAGTTGACTCTGCTTCAACCAACCAGCCATGGCCTCCAAAGCCCTTACTAAAACATTTGGGGTAGCATCCGGCTGGCATCCATCAACAGATACAGCTGGGTGACATCACCATATTGGTGACAGCCCAGCCCAACCCCCCAGACCAGTTGGGCAAGTGGGCACATATAGATATTAAATAACATCCTCTGATCCTCTTGTCAGGCAATATGTCTGGCTCTCTTCTCAAACAACAGCAAACAGACAAGGAGAAAGAAGGATGGAACAAGCTCTCTGACAGTTGGTCCCCCTCAGATACTAACTGCCCATTAGTACCCATAAAAGGGGGGGCTCAACCCAAGATACGGCTGTGATAGATGAGGGTCAAGTTAACAAAATAATTTATTATAAAGATATAAATATGTATTATTATTTATTTATTATGGTGTACACATTAGTAAAATATAAAATAGGTTAAAAATAAATGTTCCAAATATCAGATTCTTAAAACCTTTTACACACAGAGCTGAAAGTTTTACATATACAATTGATGGATATATCTTATGACCAGTAGACCTTACACGTTTCAGCCCTTTAGGGCCTTCTTCAGTGGTCAATATTACTATTGTCAAGTCAAGTATAAGTATAAGTTTATTGTCTTAGCCATAGGCCTTAACATAATACATCAGACCATAAAATGGCAATATAAACAATTAAAAAATATATCAGTATATTCCTTCTACTTTACATTAAATAATAAACTCATTCTGATTTTCCTTGTTACTAAGGCAAATAACGCCATTCTGCTAGAGACATAGTGGTCAAGGTCCGAGAGTAAAAATTTGACCACATCCAGTTGCCTTCTTCAGTGGTCAATATTACTATTGTCAAGTCAAGTATAAGTATAAGTTTATTGTCTTAGCCATAGGCCTTAACATAATACATCAGACCATAAAATGGCAATATAAACAATTAAAAAATATATCAGTATATTCCTTCTACTTTACATTAAATAATAAACTCATTCTGATTTTCCTTGTTACTAAGGCAAATAACGCCATTCTGCTAGAGACATAGTGGTCAAGGTCCGAGAGTAAAAATTTGACCACATCCAGTTCGGAATAATAGGGATTATGTACTTTAGCCTAGGGGCTTCATGCCATGGGCATCTCAGAATATAATGTACAATATCATCAACTTCCCCCATATCACAAAGACAAAGTCTAAGGGGGGCAGGGATACTAAAGAAACGTCCAGTCCTGATCATTGAGGGCATGGATTGAAATCTTAAAGCTGTAAAAGCCGATCTTAATTCCAGGCTGGTTAACTTCTCTAAATACAGGAACATACAGTTACTATTTTAAAACAACACCAGAAAATGTTTGCTGTTGTTACCTCATGTGATGTGCAATTGGTAAAAGTTTACATAGTTGCATACTGCTAATGTTACAGCAATATATAGTAGGACCCAGGGATGATGCAATCACCCACATGCATTGCATGATACTGTTGCCAAGGGAGGGATTTTTTAAAAAAAATTTCCATAGTGGGAGGGGGTAATGAGGAGCAGTATGCAACTTGGTTACTACCTTTGATGGAAGAGACACACATCCAGACACACTGGATATTTGTTACCAGGTTGGTTGGCTAATTTAAATACTTTATGGCTAAAAATTATTTGTATAATTATACTATTTATAAATTCCAACAATTATATAATTTCCACTTTGATGTAGAACAATTTGGAGAGCATGTGCATTAACCATGAGAGATTATCCATGGCCTACTATATAAACTTTTAGCAATTGCACGTCACATGAGGTAGCAACAGCAACAAGTTTCGGGTATTTTTAAATTTTCTATTATGTGCATTTATTATGTGCAATTGATATATAATAATTCAGCCTTTTTCTCTCTCCCTTTTGACAATTCCAGAAAGCAACACCGGGCTCTAAATAAAATCTCTGTTCATATATTTATTTCTGGATGTATGTTGTTTTACAATAGTAACATTGACAACTGAGGAAGGCCCTAAGGGGCTGAAATGTGTATGGTCTACTGGTCATAAGATATACCCATCAATTGTATATGTAAAACCTTCAGCTCTGTGTGTAAAAAGTTTTAAGAGTCTGATATTTGGATCATTTCATTTAACCTACTTTATTTTTTACTAATGTGTACACCATAATAAATATTTGTATTTTTATAATAACTTATTTTGTTAGCCTGACTATCACTGCCCATTAGTACCCACCATTTCCTGCATGTCAGTGGTTATTTCACACTAAAGCATTATCATATGTGTTCATCTGAATATATTATGTGTCAACTGTAATTATTATTTAGTATTTTCAATTGCATTTTTTATTATTCAAAATACTTTATATTTCTTTGTGTTGTAACAAGATCATATTTGAAATAGGTTAAAGCAAAGCGTAGTGTCACTTTGAAAGCCACTCAGTGAGTTTCAGAGCTGGGATATAAACTGATGGGGGTATTTACACCTCCCGTTCCAATGAACAGCTGTTGACTTTCAGTTGCCTTCATCAGTGAAGTGCTTCTATGTCATTTGTAATTATATTTAAAGCATATATAGATGATCTTTACCTTTCCTACAGAACAAAGGGGTGATATTTACTTACTTACTCTGTCATCTGCCTTTCTCACTGAGCCTCAAGGCGGATTACATTTTTTTAAAAAAAATCGCAATATAAACAGTGTAATACGTACAATAAACAGTGCAACAGGATTTCCTATTTTTTTCTCAGACATTAAAACTGCAACCCTACTACCTTTAACAAAACTGACCCAAGTAATACAGGATTACGGACAAGCTGCGGGACTGAAAATAAATTTAAAAAAAACTAAAATATTGACAAAAAATTGTGTTAAATCACAAAAAGATAATATTCAAGTACTATCGGGAATGGAAATAACCAAAAAGATTAAATATTTAGGAATCATAATGTCAAACCGGAATAGCACTTTGTCAGAAGACAACTATATTAAACTATTAAGAGAAGTTAAACAAGATTTGGAAAGATGGCAAGATCTGAAGATCTCATTGATGGGGAGAATTGCGATCATCAAGATGAACGTATTACCGAGATTCATTTTTCTGGCACAAAATATACCAATTTTAAGGAAATTCAATTACTTTAAAGACTTTGAGAAGATATGTAGTAAATTCATATGGGAGAATAAAAAACCAAGAATTAACAGGAAATATTTACAGGACAAAAAAGAAACAGGAGGATTTGGAGTACCTAATTGGAATTTGTACTACAAGGCAGCAGCATTGACGTGGATAAGGGACTGGATACTGCTGGAAGACTCTAGACTGCTATCTCTTGAAGGAAACAACCTGGGCGTAGGGTGGCACAAGTACGTTTGGTATGAAGACGGAAAACTACCTAAGAACTTTACAAATCACACCTTAAGGGGAGCACTAATGGAAATCTGGAAAGAAGTTAAATTGAGACATTACATAAAAACACCCAAATGGGTGGCACCAATGGAAGCGGCAACGATGTCAACATTGATGGAGGAAAGGAGGAAAGTTAGATATGAAGAGCTGCTAGATGAAAACAATAATCTGAAATCAGATGAACAATTGACTAGCGATAAGCTTATTCAAAAATTATATAAGCTGCTGATGGAAGAATATATGATGGCAGAAATGGTGAAAAGAACAATGGTGACGTGGTCTAAAGACTTAAACTATATGCCAGAATCAGAACAATGGGTGGAACTATGGGAATCAATAAAGCTAATGCGGGCAATACCCTATAAAGAGAACATATACAAAATGTTCTACAGGTGGCACTGGACACCAGAGAAGATAGCCAAATCTTATGTAGTGACTAAAAAGAATTGTTGGAAGTGCAAAAAAAATGTCGGCACATTTATGCATATGTGGTGGAGGTGTGATATTGTACAAAGATACTGGGAAAAGGTTTTCCGAATGTTAAAAGAAATAATAGGATTACCGGTACCTTTCAAACCAGAGACAGCTTTATTAAACATGATCCCAGACATGTACTATAGTACAGAGAAATATGTAATTATATACTTCCTTACGGCAGCAAGAATACTGCTAGCTAAACGATGGAAAGATGAGAAAGTACCTTCAGAAAATGAATTAATCGAAAAAATGATGGGTTTAGCAGAAATGGATAGATTAACTTTGAGATTACAAGGAAAAGATAAGGAGTTATTTGAAAATCGATGGAAACCATTTTATATATGGATTGATAATGTAATTAGAAAAGACTCACAAGGATAAAAAATGTAAGACGAATGCTGTATGTAAATTACGGAAAATGTTAAATAAACCGTTAAAAAAAAAGAAAAAAAAAGAATGCCATCCTGAACGATTCCGTTCTTTGCATGGTCCAAAAATGTTAGTAAAGGTAAAGGTAAAGGTTTCCCTTATGCGAAAGCCAGTCGAATCTGACTCTAGACCTGCAGTGCTCATCTCCATTTCCAAGCCGAAGAGCCAGCACTATCCGAAGACTTTTTCCATGGTCATGTGGCCGGCATGACTAGTCGCTGAGGTGCACAGAATGCTGTTACCTTCCCACCAAAGCAGTACCTATTTATCTACTTGCAATTCCTTGCTTTCGAGCTACTAGGTTGGCAGGAGCTGAGGCCAGAGACGGGAGCTCACTCTGTCACGCGGCACTTGGGTCTCGAACTGCCAAACTACAAACCTTCCGGTCTGCAGCTCAGCGTCTTAACCTCTGAGCCACTGCGGCCCCTCCAAAAATGTTACTAGATAGTAAATTGTCAGCAATTCCATTGCTGGAATTGTTCATAGCATTAAAAAGCTGTGCTGGAGGAGGAATTGCTTACCTTACATTTCTCACTGGAGATGACAGCATGACTTGACTTCCTCAGTCAAAATTCAATAGCTGTTACCTCTTCCCACATCCTTGCTGACTACCCTATATAACCTCATTTGCTTGTGGACTCCGGATCTTGTCTGAGGTAATAAACTCTTCACCTTATACGTCTCATGTAAATTTCAAAGTTTGAAGTGAGTTTCTATGGCTATTATCCCAGGTTTGATTCTTGGAATGTTTGGCATTTCATTGCAAAGATTCTCGGGGGGGGGGGGCAATGACACTGCTAAGTTACTTTGTAATTCAGTGAGTAGAAGTTGTGAGACCATAATCCAAGCATGACAAGATGCCATTTGTAAATGACTCTACTGTCCACTTCTCCTGTCTACAGGCTGACTGGCTCTAGTGTTCCTGACCTTATTGTGAGCATGAGCAACCAGATGTGGCTCCATTTGCAGTCTGACGACAGCATTGGCTCACCAGGATTCAAAGCTGTTTATCAAGGTAAATCTCATGTGAATTGATACACAAGGCCCATCTAGAGAACATGCTTCCATGTTTGGCATACTCATAACAAAATGCATGGACAAATACACCAAAAGTTAGTGTTACACCATACTGCTTTTTCATGAGACCCAGGCCGATTCTGCAAAAGCAGTTGTTCCGCCCTCAGTCTAACATTTCCCCCAGTTGTACTGCTCAATTTCCCACTATTTGCTGTGTGGCCACATTTTGACCTGCATCTCCCCCGGGGGAAGACACTGGAGAAATCAGGGGTAGATGAGGGTCAAAATGTGATTGGGCAGCAAATAGTGGGAAATTGAGCAGTACAACTGGGGGAAATGGGAGTCTGAGGGCAGAGCAACTGCTTTTGTGGAATCAGTCTCACTTATGTACTGAGATGGAGCTTCTTGCAGGTGCAGACTGACAATTACAAACCTGTGTATCTTCAAGGATAGGAACATTCTGAAAATTGGCTGCTGCTTAATCTTAATACCAAATATGTAATTCATGTTACATTGTCTGATGTTTGAGTTCATAAATTATGTCGATAAATGCTTACAAACATCTGGGATTCAAGCATCCATCTAATAGCTTTTGTATTTTTCAATAATATATATCCTTGTGTAATTAATTGTTTATACGATTCTTGTTGATGCTGATCATACAAAGATCCATAATAGAAAACTTTGGATTTGTAGTTTTTATGAGTGGCTTGAAATTTTCCAGTGCCCAGAAATACATTGTATTCCAATTTTTAGAACATATTTTCCTAGGAGATTATGGCATCTAGAGGCCGCCCCTCTCAATGATGTAGTCCTTTTTGCTTTGGTATTCCAATGAATAGATATCACCTGCAGAAACTGTGTATCTGTTGAATTCTGCTGTGAAATTGGTTCCAGCAGGCTATAGTTCTGCAGCTCAGGGGATTTGGTGTTACTGTTCCTCTGTTCTGGAAAAGATCTAAAATTTGCATATAATAATCAGTTATGTCAAGGGCCCACAGATATTATACTTGAGGTGCTCTTATACCTCAGACAAACTAGTTTGCAAAGTGCAGTGTAATCTGGGGTTAAAACAAAATAGAAGTGTCTAGCCATGTAACCAGGGTTGTGTGAATTGGCCTTGTGTTCTTCAAATCTAGGGACATTTGTGTGTGTGTGTGGGGGGGGGAATCCCTTAACCAATTCACCAACTATTCTCAAATACTTTTGATTTGAGAACTTTGGCACAGGCGTCTTTATCTGGCAGTTCCTTAGAGGAAGAAGAGCCTTGATGCATACACTTAGCTTTCCCATCCATAAGGGCTTCCTCATTAACTGAGTAGAAGGTAAAGTTTTGACCTTATAAACTGAACTGTATTAGGAACCAAATGTTTTTTAGACAATGGTTTAAAAAGAGTTTTGCTTTTTGTTTTGTTTCTGTTTTGTTTGTTTTCTCCTGTTTTAAGAAGGTTTCTTAATGTGAATAAAATCATCAGTGGGAATTAAAGTACAACTATGCAGGAAGTGCTTCCTTTATACACTAGGGATGCCAGCTTCTAGGTGGAACTTGGGGATCCCCTGGAATTACAGTTCATCTCCAGACTACACAGATTGGTTCCCCTGGAGAAAATGGCTGCTTTGGAGGGTGGACTTTATGATACTTTGCCCCACTGAGGTCTCTGTCCCCCCCAGGCTCCATCCCTAAATCTCCAGGAGTTTCCCAACCTGGATCTGGCAACCCTACCCCATCATCCCCCGCTAGTGACCAAGGTGGACCTGGCAACCCTATCATACACATACAAATTAATTTCTTAGATCGTATCAAATTTGTAAACACAAGTATACAAAATGGCCTTCATTGACACATCATAAATAAGTTAAAAGGTAAAGGTAAAGGTTATTTAATTATAATTCATTATAAACATGAGATCCAAAGAGCATGCCTTCTTTACAGTGACATCTTACATTTCAATGAATAATCATTAAATATCAAAAGATAACCTGATAGTCATATGCATTTTCCCCCTCCCGTTGTGTGTGTATTTTTAAGATTCAAAACTTGAAGACAAGTTAGTCCCTTTTGACAAACCCTTCAGCTGGTCTGTGATATCACAACAAGGTGATGGTGCTGACTAGATACATCTGTCTTAAAGATGTTTCAGCCAATGTGTCCAAGGGGTAGACTGACCTTTCACCATATGATAGGGATGCCATTCCCCAGGTGCGGGTGGGGTTTCCCCCAATTTTTAGGACTCAGACCCAACACCGGCCAGGTGGCTGGCAGGGGGGAATCCTGCCCACAACAGCCTTCTGCAGCCCCACTTGAAAAGAGCAGGTGCCACCAGTGCCTGCCCTGCAAGTGGCAAATTCATTGCTTGCAGGGCAGGCATGCGCAGCACCTGCTCTTTCCAAGTGGCTCCTCCCCTGCAAGAGGTGAGTAGGTGAGTTCCTCTCTTGAAGGGCAGGAGTGCCTGGCACCCGCTTTTTTCAAGTGGGTGCTGCCAGCTCCTGCTTTGCAAGAGGTGAGTTTGGTGGAGAGCCAGTTTGGTGCAGTGGTTAGGAGCATGGACTCTAATCCTCACTTTTGGATCAGTCATAAATTCTTTCGGATCTGTTCTCTCATGAGCAGTTCTTGAAAGAGCTCTCTCCCACCTACCTCACAGGGTGTCTATTGTGGGGATGGGAAAGGAAAAGAGATTGTAATCCACTTTGAGACTCCTTCAGGTAGTGAAGGGCAAGGTATAAATCCAATGTCCTCCTCTTCTTTTCAAGCAGGTGCCACTGAATCCTGCCTTGCAAGAGGTGAGATCACCACTTGCAGGGCAGGTGCGCTTGGCCCTCACTCCCCCCCAACCATTTAAAGGGAAGGTTCCCTTTAAATGGTTGGGGAAAGGTGGGGGTGTCCATGAGCTGCATCCAGGAAGTGATGGCCTCACTCTGTGTGATATCATCACATCAGGGATGGCCACACCCCCTCCTGGAATGCCTCCTAATCCCCCTCTTGGTATTGGACCTGGCAACCCTACCATACAGTTATGCGTTTCCAATGTTGTTTCCAGGTGTATAGAAGCCTTAGGAATGTGGACTTCCACATATGTTTAAATGCTACCTCTGTGAGTGAGATATCTTTGTCTCCTTCCCCCTCCCCTAAAAATCTAGGATTTGGGGTTGCATTGGCTAGTTTATTTCCCAGGATTTAAGAAAAGGAAATGTTTATAAATGCCTGTAGGAAAGGTTGTCATGTGATATTGATTCTTAGAATTTGCTTGCTAAAACTGATAAAGAAACTCTGAACACAAAGCCCAAGCTACCAGGTGTTAAATACGATAGTGATGCACCTTACCCTTAAGGTAAGCAGGAAAAGCAAAAGGATAATCTGCATTTGCTTAAAAGTGGAACTGTCTCTGGGCAGACTGCTGTATCTCTGGAAATTTCACTAACAAAGCTCCTTACTACAAACATGTTTTAACCACTACCTCCTTTTGTAGTTAGTTACCTTTGACTGATCTTAAATTATTTCTACTCCCAGACTGCATTTCTCCAGCCTTTGAGGGGCTTAACTTGCTTGCTTACCTTATTTGGTGATAAACTATAGCAGTTTTGCCAAACTTTGGGTAAGAAGGTATTAAAAAGGGGGGAGAAATGCTATTTTGAGTATATTTTGAATTCCTAATAGCTATTAATAACAGCTATTGTGCTGTCTGCTTATTTTACTAATTATTTAACAATGAATGAAATGAAAAGGTACACTATTTTAAAAGTGAAGAGTTCATTGGCAGAATGCATGAAGCACTCTTGAGAGGGCAACATTATATGTAAAGGAGGTATATACTTGTGAGGAAATACATGAATCTGAGCATGGAAGTTCAGTTGAGAGTCTTTGGGTAAAAATAAAAGGAGTAAGAAATAATACTGATATTATGGTGGGGGTCTGCTATAGACCACCAAGCCAGGCAGAGGACTTGGATTTGACACTCCTAGAACTGATTACAAAGTTCTCAAAGAGAGAGGACACAGTTGTCATGGGAGATTTCAATTACCCAGATATTTGATGGAAGACTGATTCTGCTAAAAATCCCTGACTTGTCTTGCTGACAACTTCATTTTCCAGAAAGGGAAACAAGGGCTGTGGTCACACGGAGCATTTGCCGTGCTGATGATACGGATGGTAGGCAGATTTTCTGGGCATGATCACACTGCAACATCTGGGAAGCGTAGAGCTCCCGTGGCTAACCCAAGGCTTCCCGCCGAAGTTGCGGAGTAAAAAACTAGTACCTCCGAGGTACTAGTTTCCGGAAACCGTGGGGCAAGGGCGGGCGTCTGATCATGTTTCCAGTGGACTTATGTGGCATCCGGCGCCCACCACTGTTAGTTGCACACAAGGGGGTTTTTTTGTCTCCCAAGTCTCCGCAGGTTGCGCAACAGCGCCCAACAGCGCATGTGCACAAAGAGTGATTGCTAGTGCAATAGCGCAGCGCGGCTTCTGTGCCGTGCTGCAGGATACCCGTCTGGTCGGCATCTCCCCCCTAACCACAGGACCTCGACCGGGATGTGTGCTCAGGTGGCCGTGCGTTAGTTTCCTCTGGGGCAATTAGCCACGCCTCCCCCCGCGATATCCGGCCCATGTGACCGGGGCCAAGGAGTTCTGCTATCTTAAACTTGATTCTTAAATAATAATAATTAAAAAAAAATATCTTGCACTTGATTCTCACTGATAGGGAAGAACTGGTAGATGAGGTGAAAGTAGTGGGCATCCTAGGTAGAAGTGACCATGTAATTTTGGAATTTAAAGTCCTGGGAAAGGGAGAAGCTGTACGTATTCAGACATATAGGTTGGGCTTGAGGAAAGCAGATTTTAACAAACTTAAAGTTATGCTGGGTAGAATTCCATGGTCAGAAATACTTAAGGAGAAGGGAGTTCAAGAGCGGTGGGAGCTTCTTAAAAGCCAAATATTGAAGGCACAATTACAAATGATGAGAAGGAAAAAGGAGAGGAGCCTAAAGAAGCCAAGATGGCTCCATAAACAGCTTTCTGAAGATTTGAGAAATAAAAAAGACTCATTCAGGAAATGGAAGGAGGGCCTTATTACCAAGGGTGAATATAAACAAATAACCAGTGGTTGGAGGGAGAGGGTTAGAAAAACTAAAGCTCGTAGAATCACAGAGTTGGAAGGGACCATACAGGCCATCTAGTCGAACCTCTTGCCCAATGCAGGTTCATCCTAGAGCATCCCTGACAAGTGTTTGTCCAGCCACTGCTTAAAGACTTGTTGCAAAATCATTTACTGTAGTAATTCTGTAGAAAATTGAGATGAAGCTCTTCTATCAGGAGACAGCTTGCACCTCACGAGGGTAGGGAAAAAAACTTTCTTCAAATACATTAGAAGCAGGAAACCAGCCAGGGAGGTAGTGGGGTCCTTGGATGACTAAGGGGTAAAAGGAGTACTGAAGGATGATAGGGAAACCGCGGAGAAGCTGAATGCATTTTTTTTGTCTCTGTCTTCACTATGGAAGATGAAAAGTGCTTGCCCACTCCAGAACCACTGATTTTGGGAGGAGTGTTGAAAGACCTAAGTCAGATTGAGGTGATGAGAGAGGAGGTCCTATGACTGATAGACAACTTAAAAACTGATAAATCACCAGGTCCAGATGGCATACATCCGAGAGTTCTGAAAGACCTCAAATGTGAACTTGTGGATCTCCTGACCAAAAATATGTAATCTTTCCTTAAAATCTGCCTCCATTCTTGAGGACTGGAAGGTAGTGTCATGGGCATGGATGAGGATGAGCTGACAGAGCTTGCAGAAACCACAGCTGGCCCCTCTGAAGCAGCAGAGGAGGATAGCTGGCAAGTGCCTGTAACAGCAGTCTTCACATTTGGCCCCGATAAGAAGGAAGAACTGCAAGCTGAACGTCCTCCTGACTCGCCCCCACGTTTAAGGGAGCGACTGTGGCAAAACTTAGCAACCAGACGAAGAGAGGCCAGGCTACAAGGGAGACGGCTCAGCCAGCCCAGAGTTCTAACAGGAGCCTGGTCTATCATGCAGCTGGCTAATTGGTAGCAGCATTTAACTCCACACTCTGGACAGTACTCTTCGTGGAAGCAAAAAGTTAGTTTCATGCTGCTAGCATCCATTCCGGCTCAGCTCTTTTACCTAGACATTCGGACCCCCTGGCTTTGGACTTGGCTCTGTGTTCCTGGCTCCTGACCCCGACTTGGCTTTGGACTACATTTCTGGTTAGTGATTTGGACTTGGCTCTGTGTTTCGGGCTCCTGACCCCGGCTTGGGTTTTTGGATTTTGCACTCTATTCTTGACTCCTGACCTTGGCCTGTTCTGGGCTCCCTTTGACTGGTACCCCAGCTCGTGACAGGTAGCTAATGTCACACCCATCTTTCAAAAGGGTTCCAGAGGAGATCCGGGAAATTACAGGCCAGTCAGTCTGATGTCAATACTGAGTAAGTTGGTGGAAACTGTTATTAAGGAAAGAATTAGTAGGCACATTGATGGACATAAACTATTGAGGCAAACTCAGCATGGGTTCTGTAAGGGAAGATCTTGTCTCACTAACCTGTTAGTGTTCTTTGAGGGAGTAACCAAACATGTGGACAAGGGGGATCCAATAGATGTTGTTTACCTTGACTTCCAGAAAGCTTTTTTCCCACTATAGAGAACAATGGAGGGAATGGGGGCAACCTGCTTGGGGGCCCGTAGAATTGGACCCCCTGGCCCAATGTTCTTGAACTTGGTGGGTATCTTGGGGAGAGGCTCCAGCAGCTACCCTGTGAGTTTGGAGCCTCTCCCTCAAACCACCTCCCCTCCAGCCTCCTTGAATATACCCTATGTTTTCACCATTGACATCAATGGCCCCTAGGATATAATGGGGCCGAAATTGACATTCGGCTGGCGAAAAGACTCCCCAATTGGCTCGTACTGCTGAAATTGACACGCGGGAGTCTTTTTGCCGGCCGAAATTGATTCTGCCCGATTCGGCTGCCAGCCCAGGATGGAGCCTGTGGGGCTGGTGACAGGTGGGGAAGTTGTGGGGCCTTGGTAGGAAGTCAGGGGGTTGGGCCCCAGAATGCTTCAATGTAGCTACGGGCCCATGGACTGCCTTGAATGGGGACATCCCAATTAAATTGTGTATAGAGTTATTGTAATTGTACTCAACAAATTGTCGCAAGTGAACCCAGTCGTCTTGCTGGTGGTTAATGTAACATCTGAGAAACTGCTCCAAAACTTGATTAATGCGTTCAGTTTGGCCATCAGTTTCTGGGTGGTGACTACTGCGCAGTCCTTGCTCCACCCCCAACAGGCTCAAATTTGGCAACGAACTGCGCTCCCCAGTCTGAAATTACCTTCTGGGGTACTGTATGGAGTCTTACGACGTGCTGCAAAAACATCTTAGCCAGTTGCTTCGCTGTGGGTATTTGTTTACAAGGCACAAAGTGGGCTTGTTTATAAAATAAATCTACCATGGCTCAGGGGCAGATCAGTTATAAAGTCTATTGAGATGACAGCCCAAGGTCTTTCAGGAATTTCCAAAGGTTGGAGCTGGCCAGGAACCTTCCCCCCTCTCCGCTTACTCATTAAGCAAGTTTGACAAGTGGTCCTCTCATCCCTGGCCACCAAAATTGTCTTTGAATTAAATGCAAGGTCTTTAAATGACCAAAATATCCAGTCATTTTGTTGTTGTGACCCATAGACAGCACCTCTCCTTGCAGGGATTCAGGAACAAATGCTTTATCATCTTTGTACCAACATCCATTCTCTTTTTTACTCAGACCCTTCTTTTTAATAGTTTCTAAGTCCTTTGGGAATATTGCGGCTTTCAGCTTCTTCATCCAGTCACCCAGCTCCGCCTCCCTCCCCGCTTTCGCCTGGCTCTGCATTGTCTCTGCACCACCCAGCTGGGCAGGAGAAAACATAGTGTCTATGACCTTATCACGTTGGCTGGCATATTGCAGGAGGTGGGACAGGGCGTCAGCAAGGAATATAGATTTCCCTGGGAGGTGCTTCAGGGTAAATCAAAATTTGACAAAGAACTCCACCCTTGGCATTAAGGCGGCAGCGGGGGAGGGGGGTTAGGGCTTCTAGGTTTTTATGGTCAGTCCAAACCTCAAAAGGGACCCTCATCCCCTCTAGCCAGTGCCACCATGTAGTCAATGCTAACTTTATAGCCGCTGCCTCCTTGTCCCACACTGCCCAGTTCCTTTTGGCCCCTGAAAACTTTTTTGACAAGTATGCGAGGGGGTGTAACATCCCATCGGGGCCCCTCTGTAGGATAGCCCCCCCCCCATGGCTACATCCGAGGCATCCACCTGAACAATAAGAACTTTTGTTTTGTCTGGGTGGTGGAGAATGGGCTCAGAGTAAAAAGGGTCTTTAGAGTGTCAAACACTTGCTGGCAGTCAGGGGTCCATTGTAGTTTACTCTCCCCCTTCTTACTTTCCATCCTCATCCCCTTCGTCTTTAGTAAGTCAGTGAGGGGTAGGGTCACTTGCGCGAAATTGGGGATGAAGGCTCTATAGAAATTTGTGAACCTGAGGAACAATTGTAATTGCCTTCTGTTAGCGTAAGAAGCGTCTAGTAATCACACGTACTAGGTTGCTAGTGCTGACTATTCACAGTGGATTTATTTACACAGATATATACACAGTCTCTTTGCACTCTCAGACTCCAATCGCTGTACAATCCGACAGAGTGCTCCGCAGCAAGGCATTCACCAGAGTGAACATCTCTACAAGTACTGTACACAATATATACACATCCAACACCAATCAGGGTCCAGTGCTGAATCATGGTGACATCATTTGGCTGATGCAACTTGGATGCAATCTAGACCTGGTGACATCACATGACTCTCTTAGCTGTCAACCAGATCAAGATGATCTACACCATTTACCTTTCAGGCTGTCATCTTGTCCCCATACATGATAGTATGCTGACACGCCTCCCAAGATGACGCCTATGATACACATAGTAATTTCTTTAACATCTTGAACCTTGTTACATTTACACACTTAGTAAACAAATCAGCAACATTTTCATCAGAGGTACAGTGCTGTATATCAATAAATTTATTACAGACAGCCACTTTTACATTTTGATATCTGATTAGAATGTGCTTCCTCCTGGTTCTTACTCCCTGACTATGGGCCGGTTGGTTTGCTGCAGAACTGTCACAATGGACTTTAATTGGCAACTCACACAACACATCATAGTCCTTTAATAATTGATAGAACCACTCTAGCTGTATGACCGTGTCACTTACTGCCGAAAATTCTGATTCACAAGAGCTGGTTGCTATGTGCGTCTGCTTGATGGATTTCCACCCCACCAATGCACCAAAGACAAAGATTGTGTAACCTGATGTTGACCTTGCATCTGGTCTGTCACCCCAGCTGGCATCACAGAAAGCGTACAGACCATCATCCCTTTGGTTTACCTTTAGCACAAGCTTTTCATGTGCAGTGCCCTTGAGATACCTTAATACACGCTTCGCTGCCATCCAATCCCTCTGATATGGGCAGTTACAGTGCTGACATAGCCAGTGTACTGCTATGGAAATGTCAGGCCTGGTAGAACAAGACAAATACAATAACGAGCCTATCAGAGACTGATAAACCTCTTTGTGTGGGAATGGATTTTCATTCGGCTCCTTGCAGTAACCTGTGGTCATGGGTGTGTCAACCACATTGGCATCGCCCATGCCAAACCTTTGGACCAAGTCCAATATTTTTTCTTCCTGACAAAGTGCAAAGTTACCTTGCTCATCCTTTGTTATTTAAACTCCCAGGTAATTTTGGATCTCTCCCAGGTTTTTCATTTTAAACACTGCTTGCATCGTGTTTGTAAACCAAGATAGTTGTTGTTGATTACTGTAAACAACACATAGATCATCAACAAAGATTAGAACGTAAACAACACTGTCTTGAACCCTTTTGCTGTACAAGCAAGGATCAGAAACACTCTGCCTGAACCCTTGGTTATTTAATGCTTTGCTGAGACATTGCCCCCACTCATGCCCACTTTGCTTTAATCCATATAAAGCCTTGTGTAACTTGAGAACAGAATTACTTTCCCCAGTACTAAACCCTGGAATCTGTTCCATGTATAATTCCTCTTTTAGATCAGCATTTAGGTAGGCAGTCTCTATGTCAAAGTGATGTACCTTCATGTTTCTGACTGATGCTGTGGGAAGTGCCACCCTTATGGTCTCATTTCTTACAGTGGCCGAAAACGTGGCATCGTAGTCCAAGCCTTCAATTTGACTATAGCCCCTAGCGACCAGGCGAGCTTTGTGTTGCACCTCACCGTTTGGCTTTTATTTAAGCTTGAACAACCACCGACAGCCTATTGCTCTCTTTTTATCTGGCAACACAGCTGCAGTAAACACTTTGTGCTCTATCAGAGATTTGTACTCCGCCTCCATGGCAGACATCCATGCATCTCTCTGTTCCTTCTCAAGAGATAATACCTCAGCATATTTGTTTGGCACCTTAATGTACACATGGTTGATGCCATACCTTTGCGGTGGTACCCCTTTTGTTGACCTGCTAGACACTCGGGGAATGACAGGTGAACCTTGTGCAGAACCAGAGGCTTGATCATCAGGAACCACATCCTCCTGCTTGATTGCCTGCCCTCCCTCTGCACCATCAGAGATGGGAAACACAGTTTGCTCAGGGATTTCATTGGCATGTACACGTGACCAGTTGGCCTGTTCACAAAACTTAGCAGACCTACTAAAAACCAATGTATTGTGGGAATTTACAAATCTGTAGGCTTTCATCCCTGTCTGATAGCCTATAAATGTTAACTTTTGTGCCCTGGGACCACCTTTCCTCCTCTGCTTGAGAGGAATGTTTACCCAAGCCTTGGATCCAAAGATCCTCAAGTGTTGCAGTGATGGGTATTTACCATACAGAGCCCTGTAGGGTATGTTATCTATCGACTTGCTCCACACTCTATTTACATTGTAAGTGGCACACCTTAGGCACTCTGCCCAGAATGATTTTGGCAACCCAGAATCTATTAGCATGGAATGCATAACAGTCTGAATAATTCCTCCATGTCTTTCTGCCACTCCATTTTCCCTTGGGCACGATATGTTGGCAACCCTGTGCTCTATGCCTTGTGATTGAAACCATTTTTTCAGCTCTGAGGACATAAACTCTCCCCCAAAGTCTGTCTGGAACTTCAAGATCTCATAAACCAATTGTTTTTGCACATTTCTTGCCCATACTTTGATAGTTTCACAGACCTCTGATTTCTTATGTATAGGAAATGACCAGCAGTACCTGGAAAAATCATCACACATTAATAGAGCATATTGGCATCCGGATACACTGTTAGGATAAGGCCCAATGACATCTGCATGTACTAATTCCAGAGGTCTATTGGTGCACCTATCACTAGCCTTTGAAACAGGGTGGGTCTGTGATGTGATTTACTTTGTTTGCACACATCACAATCAAGATACCTAGAACATTTTTTCAACTTGTCAGTACCCAGACATGCAAATGTTTTTGCCAGTGTGCTGAAGGACATGTGCCCCAACCTCCTATGAAACATATGTATACACTCATCATGCAGAGGTTGGTTGCTAACTACTGTTTGCACTTGCCCAGGCTTGTTCTTCAGAACATACACCCCATTTTGGACTACTCCTGAGACAAGCACCTTGTTTGCTTTCAGTATTTTACATGTGTCCCCCTCAAAACTTACTGAGAAGCCTGCATTTGTGACCTCACTCACACTCAACAAGTTATTCTCCAAGCTAGGTACACAAATTACATTTTGGAACACATGATTTAAACTAGGAAAATAAACCTTTCCCTGGACATCAGCTATTGCAGGGGCCCCATTTGCAAGACTCACATAGTCAGGGTGAGCTGGCTGGGGGTCAGTCAGCAAACCCTTGTGCCTTACGAATGTTCTGGAGGCGCCTAAATCGAGGACCCAATGATTCAGCTCCACTTCTTCATTTGCAGTGACCAATGTCACTAGATGTTTGGCCACATGCTGGGGCTTGCATGCTGCTCCTTCCTTGAGAACGTTGGTGGCCTGTTCTTTCTTCCGCGGGCAAAACCTTTTTACATGCTCACTGGAATTGCAGAGAAAACAATGCCGGATCCTCAAGGCTTGCAGAGGCTGCCTTGACATCTGCTCTTCCCCTCCACGCTGGACTGTAGCTGGACACCTGGATTTATTGGCACGACTCCCGGAGCTGTTGGCGCCGTTCCCGGATCTGTTGGCCTCACTCCCAGGGTGGCGGACTGCCAATTCCTGGCTAGCTAGCTTCTTATCTTGGTGTTGCAAAAGTCGGCCGGAGATATAATCCACTGTTAAATCGGACAGTTTCATGTTCTCCAGTGCCGAAACAAGGGGACTATATTCCTCAGACAGTGAACAGAGGATCAATATTGCTTTGTCTTCCTCTTCCACCTCCTTGCCCCTTTCGGCTAATTTGTTGAAGCAGTCTGTGAGAGTGTTTAGGTGCTCTCTCACATCCTGGCCGTCTTTCAATACAGTTCTATACATTTTGCGCATCAGAGCCACGATGGAGCCTGATGTTTTCTGCAAATATATAGCAGCCAGACCATCCCACGCTGCCTTCGCTGATGTTTTCTTTGATACACTAATTGGTGATCCAAGACGCTCAGCACAATTAGTGCTAAAGCCTTCTCTATTTTAGTGTCATCATCAGCGGTGGGGGCTGCTGGAGGGGCTGAAACCTAAGTCCATAGCCCTTCCTTTACAAGGTAATGTTTCATGCGCTGTGACCACTCCCACGCTGCCTTCGCTGATGTTTTGCCTGACACATAGGCTAATTGGTCATCTGACACGCTCAGCACGATTAGAGCTAATGCCTTTTCTATTTTAGTGTCATCATCAGCCATGGGTGCAGCTGGGGAGGCTGAAACGTAAGTCCAAAGCCCTTCCTTTATGAGGAAATGTTTCATGCTCAGTGACCACACTGAGTAATTAGTGTAGTTTAATTTTTCCACAAGCATGGCCGCCGGAGCCAAAGCCATGTTGCATACACTGGATTCACTCTTTCCTTATCTGCTGCTGGACAACGTCCTCATACTCCTCCGCCTCCTCTGAGCTGGACCGGGCTGAGTTGTCGTCCGTAGGCTGTGTCTGGTCCTGGAAGACGTCCTCTTCCTCCTGTGCAGACTTGCACTCTGGAGCTCACCACCTTCACTCAGGCAAAGCCTCCACAGCTTAGTGCAGTCCTCTCCACATGCAGTCAGCGGCTTAACACAATGCTCTGGGCCCATAACCCTGTTAGCGTATGAAGCGTCTAGTAATCACACATACTAGGTTGCTAGTGCTGACTATTCACAGTGGATTTATTTACACAGATATATACACAGTCGCTTTGCACTCTCAGACTCCAAGCGCTGTACAATCCGACAGAGTGCTCCGCAGCAAGGCATTCACCAGAGTGAACATCTCTACAAGTACTGTACACAATATATACACATCCAGCACCAATCAGGGTCCAGTGCTGAATCATGGTGACATCACTTGGCTGATGCAACTTGGATGCAATCTAGACCTGGTGACATCACATGACTCTCTTAGCTGTCAACCAGATCAAGATGATCTACACCATTTACCTTTCAGGCTATCATCTTGTCCCCATACATGATAGTATGCTGACACCTTCATGTGGAGGGGGCCTCCCACCCCACCACATCTTGCACTTTCTGGGGGTCCATTTCCAGGCTCTGCTGCGTAATGCAGTAGCCCAGTAAGTCTATCTCTGACTTGTGAAACTCGTACTTTGACACCTTTGCATAGAGGTGATTGTCATATAAAGCAGTCAATACGTCTCTCACTAGTTGCACGTGTGTTTCCATGTCTTCTGAATACACCAACATGTCATCTAAATAAACAACCACCCCCTTGAACAGGTGCTTGTGCAACACTTCATTAATTAAGTTCATTAAAAAAAAACCAGGGCTCCCGCTAGCCTGAAAGGCATGACTAGGTACTCAAACTGCCTCAGAGGAGTGTTAAACGCCATTTTGTGCTCATTGCCCTCCCTTATACACACCCTGAAGTAAGCTTCTCTCAAATCCACCTTCGTGAAGATTTTCCCCTTTCGCTAGCAAGTCTTTAATCAGAGGCAGGGGGTATGCATTGGACATAGAGACCGCATTTAACCCTCTGTAATCCATACACAGTCTATGCCTCCCATCCTTCTTTTTCCTAAATAGCACAGGCACCACAAAAGGGGAGGTGGCAGGGCATATGAAACTTTGCTCTAAGTTCTTGTCTATGAACCGCAGTGGTTCTTCCCTTTCAGCTGGGCTCATGGCATAAAGTTTCTCTTTGGGCCCCGGCAGTATCTCTGTAGTACAATCGGTTTTGCAGTGGGGGGGGGCAGCTCACAGGCTTCTTGCTCCTGAAACACACGACCCAAGTCTCTATACTCTGGCAGGATAGCATTCAGTTCCTCTCTTGCTAGGCCCCATCAGCCCAACCCACAACACTCAGTTGACCCGAGCACAAGGCCCCAGCCCACTCACCTGGGCTGATCAGAAGTGGGGCGGAGTGGTCCGCAGGGTGGTGGGGACCAGTGGGGAATAGGACCAGTCACCCCCAACAGGCCTGGCATGCTCTGGTCTCAGAGCTCAGCACCAGCCCAGCAGTGGCAGAACCCCCGGCCAGGCACAACCACAGCCACAACAGGAGTGGCTGGCAATTGCAGAGAAGACCATGGAGGCCAGGAGCAGCAGTGGTGACCCCAGAAGGACCCACCCAAAAGTGCCAGAAGCAGTGTTCCCTCTAAGCTGAGTTAGAGTGAGCTAGCTCACAGTTTTTTAGCCTCCAGCTCACAGATTTTTGTCTGAGCTCAGGAAGGATGGCTCCAGAGCAAACGAATTTATGTAGTAGCCAAATGGGTAGCTCACAACTTTAATGCCAGTAGCTCACAAAGTAGAATATTTGCTCACTAGACTTCACAGCTTTGAGGGAGCGTTGGCTGGAAGTTCCAGGAGGACCCAACAGCACGGCAGAGGGTCATCACACCTCGGTGTCTGTCTTTTTGAGTGGGGGCAGGGCCAGCAAGGGGGAGGAGCCAACACTGGAGAGAGGGGAGGGCCAAACGAGTGGAGGGTATATAAGGAAGAAGAAGTTCACCAGAGAGGCCAGAGAGAGGGAGTGTGATAACAGGCTGACTCCGGGGTTAATCAAGGGACTGGGTGACATAACCCCCCCCCGATAGCCCACATCTGAGGGGACTCCAGGTTCCTTAATCTCCGTCCTGTGGCCTCCCCCTCCCCCAACTTTGAAGAAAAGGCAGAGCAGCAGGAAGGCATCAGAGGGCATCACAGTGGCTACTTGTGGGCAACCACCAGAAGACCAGGGGGACATTGACATTTCTTATGTTCTTATGTGTGCATTGTACATTATCTATGTGTCTTCGTAGCTGAGTGCTCATGAAAAATTTCCCTGATGGAAAAGACCTAGGAAGCTATTACTCATTTAAGTGACATAAAATTTCTACAGTACTGGATTTTAAAAAATATATATAATACTATAAATATTTATGCTGTTTGTACTTTTAATAGAATGCAAAAATGAATATTCATCATATCTATATATGTATTGTTTGTCATTTCCATAAAAACAAAATGCTTCTTGCCTATAATAGCTAGTAATCTTCCACAAACTGTAAATGAAAAATCATTCTTAAGAACAAATAGAATGCAGTAGAATTTCGGTCAATAAAAAACCTTTTGAGCTGTCAGATTCTGAATCCATTGCACCTGTTGATAAAATGCATTTCTACAAATCATGTTTTTTACAATTTACCATAGCTATTTAAGTAGCAGTGGGGGGTAAATTAAAGTAGATTTTCTTCGTGCTGTGCTGCTGTGTAGCAAAAAGCAAAACTATTTTTAGATACATAGCTAAAGGATTTTCTTTTGCAGAGGGTGGCTCACATTTGCTTGTAACATTTGCAGATAAATTCATGTTCTACAAAGAAATGAGGCTTGTTTTACTTAGCTTAGTCAATTCCTTCCATTTTAATAAGAATGATCAGAAACCAATTTCAACTAATCTAACAAAATTATGTGTTTTTTAAAACTCTGTTGCCTAAAGTTAAAAAATCAGTATCTGTTTATCTGTTAACAATATCTATTTAACTAAACTATGTGATAAAACATGCACTAATAAATTCACAGTGACAGAGGACTGGAGAAATGTCTAAGTACTGGTAAAGAGTGAGGCTTTTTGTTTACATATTCTGTAATCTGTGAAATAATTTCATACATCTAAAATGGTAGGCCCAGAGAGGACTTTCTGATAAAGAAGTATTACCTTCAGTATAACTCTTTCAGTTAGCATATGCTAATAAGTTGGTGGAGGGTGCTGATGACTTGGAGTGGAGCTGGGAGTGGAAGGATTTAAAGTGTTGGGTTTGAAAAATAATAATCATATATTCTAGAAAATATTTCTAGTAGTTAATTGGCATTATAATTAGAACAATTTCATGTACTTGTCTAGGTGTAATTTTTAGGTGAACATCATTTTGCTTTAGAATTTCTGAGTGTCATAACTATACAAGCAGGGGACCCTCAAGGACTTGTAGGGTAGCTTAACCTTACAGTGTTCCTTGGGCCAGCTCCTGTTTTGCTCTGTGAAGCAGTGTGAAGGGAAAATGAAGGTGCAAGAATTTCCAGATTTAGAGAAGTCCTAGTGTTGTGGGTCAGTCAGGAGAGATGGACTCCTCAGGAGGACTCCTCAGGAGAAGATAGGATTGCCAAGTCCAACTCCAGAAATATCTGAGGACTTTGGGGGTGGAGTTAGGAGACTTTTGTGATGTTACTTCCTGTGCTGTCACTTCCTGTGATGTCACTTCCAGGTCAAATGGCATGTGATGTCGCTTCCCCTTCCAATGATGTCACTTCCAGTACACTGCACTGTGGCTAATACAGACAGGCAGCCAGAAGCATCCCTTCCCTCCCTCTCACTTTTTTTTTGGGGGGGGAGGGAAAGAACGCCCTGAACTGACTGACTGCCCACCCTTTAAAATGAGCACCTGATGGTCGGATCGCAGGTCACCTGTTAGCATTTTCTACAGTGGAACCCTATTGCCTGTGTAGAAAAGCCCTCTTCAATTATTCAGTTTTGCATCATTTGCAGAAACCTGGGAGAGTGGGTGTTTCAAAAATTCATACTTTAGACAATTAGTAAGATCAGGATTAGGCAGTTACTACAACACTTTGCTCACCAGACCACCCAAAGAAGGTGCTCCCTCTAAGCTGTGGAGTCTTATGAGCAAAAATTCTACTTGGTGAGCTACTGGCATTAAAGTTGTGAGCGAGCGATTTGGCGACTGCATAAATTAGTTTGCTCTGGATTCTGGAGCCATCCTTCCTGAGCTAAGACAAAACTGTGTGAGCCGGAGGCTAAAAAAACTAGTGAGTTAGCTCACACTAACTCAGCTTAGAGGGAACACTGGTTGGATCTAAAGGTCTAATCATCAACCTTGACAAGCATTACAGATGTTATATAATACACAAACTGAATTAAGTGGTTTTCAAAAGTGAGTGAATTTTGGACAACTCAATCTGGGAATTCCTGCTTTAAAGAAAGCCATTATGCAGCACTTTGCTCAATTGCACAGGCTCTTCAGAGAGTACCTGTGCATGCAGATTTTGTTTTAAGGCAGCCAACCAACATCTATGCAAGCATAGTGCCCTGAAGGTTCAAGCCTTTGAGGAGCTGGGAGTGTACCTCTCATTCATCTGAAAGCATGCAACTGCCCATTGTGTTGGCGAGGGAGGTCACAATCCTTGAAAGGAGTGAAGAAGCTCTGCTGTGGAGGTGTCTGAAAATCAGCAACGCCCTGCAAAAATCCTGCCTCAAAATGGGTGTGGATTTTTCTTTCTGTTTCACTTGAGGGAACCCTCTTGGTGTTGTTTGCAAACCCCGAACAGGGAAAAGCCATTTGCACAGCCGGAAGTGGTGAAAACTCAGTCTTGCTATTAGTCATAGCAGCTCGGAGTTTAGGGAAGGAACACCTCAAAGGGAAGAGCCACAGAGGTTCCACTTCCAGTCCGCCAACCCGCTTTCCTAAGCCCATTCCCCCAAAACATTAACCATGTGCCCGTACCCTGACGGCATGCGCAGAGCGTCTGAATAATAATGATATCAGGATGCTGTATCTGAGCTATATACAGTGGCTTTTATTTACAGTTATTTACACAGTCCTTTCCACCATGCGGTATCCCAGGTTCATAGAACTGACCGACAAGGTGCTTCGCAATACACTCTTCCACTGGTGTGGAACCCTTGCCTCTGGACTACATTACATATATACAGTACTTGCACCAATCAGAGTCATTTTGCCAACTCATGGTGACATAGTTAATTAGCTGATGCAACCTAGTGCAACTTGCATCTGGTGACCCTGTCACATGACAGTCTTACCTGTCACCCAGATCAGTTTAATCTGACATGTGTGCATCATTGGCTGTCATCTTGCATACATATAATACAATATGCCAACACGCCTCCCAAGATACAGCCTATACAAATGATAGTTTACTTTTTAACACTTTAAATCTATTTACAGGTACACACTTTGTAAATAAATCAGCCAGGTTATCCTCAGAATTACAGTACTGAATGTTAATAAAATTTGTACACACAGCAACCCTTACATTCTGATACCTGATTGTGATGTGTTTACTTCTGGTTTTTACCCCTTGATTTTTAGCCAACTGAGCAGCTGCCAAGCTGTCACAAAAAACCTTGATAGGTAAATCACACTTTATGCAAAAGTCTTTTAATAATTGGTGAAACCATTCCAACTGAATAATCACATCACTTATAGCGGAGAATTCCGATTCACAGGAACTTAATGAAATATGTGCCTGTTTGATTGATTTCCATCCCACCAGGGCACCTAATACAGAAATTGTGAACCCTGTGGTCGACCTTGAATCCGGCCTTTCCCCCCAACTTGCATCACTGAAGGCTGACAGACCGTCTGTTTGTGCATCCACCTTTAGCACTAATTTTTCACTTGCTGTGCCCTTAAGGTACCGGAGCACTCTTTTTGCTGCAACCCAGTCTCTTTGATAAGGACATTGACATTGTTGACACAACCAATGCACAGCTATAGAGATATCTGGCCTTGTGCAGCATGACAAATACAGTAGAGACCCAACCAACGATTGATATAACTGTTTGTGAGGAAACATTTCTCCCTGCTCCTCTTTTAGGTAGTTTACTGTTACAGGCGTCTCAGTAACGTGAGCTTCACTCATGCCAAACCTTTCAATGAGCTGCAAGATCTTTTGCTCTTGGCAAAGAGTGTAATTACCTTGTTCATTCTTGCTTATCTGTACACCCAGATAACTCTGTATTTCGCCCAGATCCTTCATGTTAAACACTGATCTTAATGTTTCTGTAAACCAGTCCAATTGTTGTTGTGACGTGTACAATAAACAAAGGTCATCTACATAATAAAAGAGCCAGTAAAGCTGTCCTTTTAACTCTTTGCTGTATAAACATGGATCAGCTATACTCTGTTTGAAACCTTTATTTACCAGAGCATTATGAAGACATCGTCCCCATTCAAACGCGCTCTGCTTTAACCCGTAAAGAGCTTTGTTTAACCTTAGAACAGATGTATCAGACCCTGAATGAAACCCAGGTATCTGTTCCATGTAAATTTCCTCTTTCAAAGGAGCATTCAAGTACGCGGTTTCAATATCAAAGTGTCTCACTCTCATCCCCTTTGCTGCAGCCGCAGCCAGAGCAACCCTTATTGTTTCATTTCTGACCGTGCTTTGAAAAGTTTCATCATAATCTTGATATTGCCTCTGATCAAAGCCTTTACCGACCAGACGTGCTTTGTAGAGCACCTCACCATTCGGCTTGTGTTTTAACTTGTAGAGCCATCGACACCCAATTGCCTTCCGTTCCCTAGGCAACTCAGTGGGAGTAAATACCTCGTGTGCTCTGAGAGACTGATACTCAGTTTGCATTGCTGCTTCCCAAGCCTGGCGTTCGGTAGCTGCTAGAGATAACACTTCAGTGTATGTTTCAGGTACCTTTACAAATACATTATTTATACCATATCTCTGAGGTGGTATTCCCTTAGTAATTCTTGTAGACACTCTGGGTATTTGTGGAGAACCTGAACCAGTATCAGAGACTTGCGGTGCTGCTTCGGCACCTTCCTGCTTCACCTCTGTTCCCCCTGTACTGTCAGTAATTGGTAACATGATCTGCTGGGGAGTTTCATTAGCATGAATGTGTGACCAGTTGGCATTCTCGCAAAAATTTGCAGACCTGCTGAATACCAACATGTTGTGAGCGTTCACAAAACGATATGCTTTCATTCCAGTTTGATAACCAATGAAAGTTAATTTTTGTGCCCTGGGACCTCCCTTTCTTCTTTGCTTTAAAGGTATGTTCACCCATGCCTTTGACCCAAAAATTCTTAGGTGCTTCAAAGAAGGATTTTTACCATAGAGAGCCCTATAGGGAATGTCTTCAATTGTTCTACACCAAACTCTGTTGACATTGTAGGTGGCACATCTCAAGCACTCTGCCCAAAAGGACTTTGGTAAACCAGAATCTAATAACATAGAGTGCATCACCGTTTGTATAATTCCTGCTCGTCTTTCCACAATGCTATTTTCCTGAGGACAGGCTGTATTAGCCACTCTGTGTTCAATACCTTGTGCCTTTAACCATTTTTGCAAATCAGTAGCCATAAATTCACCTCCAAAATCAGTTTGAAGCTGCTGAATTTCTGTTCCTAACTGTTTTTGCACCTTTTTTGCCCATGTCTTAATTAATTCACATACCTCTGATTTCCTCTGCATAGGAAATGACCAACAGTACCTGCTGTGGTCGTCAACAATCAAAAGCCCATATCGTTTACCCGATAAGCTATTTTGATAGGGTCCTATTACGTCGGCGTGTACTAGGGCCAATACTTTATCTGTGGACCTTTGACTAGCCTTAGCTACTGGGTGTGTGCGTGATTTACTCTGCTTGCATATATCACAGTCTAAGTACATTTGGCATTTCTTTAACCTATCATGCCCTAGACATGCAAACGTTTTCTCTAATGTTGAGAATGACATGTGCCCCAGCCTTCTATGGTACATGTGGATACATTCATCATGCAATGCTTGATTGCTAATTACAGTTTTCACTTGCCCTGGAACGTTATCAAGAATATATACACCATTCTCCACTTTGCCAGTGGCAAGGACCTTATCTGCCTTCTGTATCACACATTGCTGTTCAGTAAATGTTACCCTGAACCCAGCTTTAGTTAATTCACCGATGCTTAATAAGTTGTGTTGGAGGCTAGGAACGCATAACACATTTTCAAAAGCATGATTCAAACAATGAAAATAAATTGTTCCTTGCACATTTGCTGATGCTGGTGCACCATCAGCCAAACTCACGTGTGCTGGACTAGCTGGCTGAGAGTCAGTCAGCAAGCTTGCGTCCCTTGTGAAATTCTGGGATGCGCCAGAGTCCAGGACCCATTTGTCCCTTTCAGAAGACCCTGACGCTGTCACCAATGTTGCTTGATGGGTGGCCACATGTTGAGGCTTGACACCGCCTCCGTCCTTGAGAACGTTGGTGGCCCTTTCTTTCTTCCGCGGGCAAAATCTTTTGATGTGGCCGGTTTCATTGCACAAAAAACATCTGCGTGCCTTCACGTGTAGAAGCGAAGATGCTTTCTCATCCTGTCGCTGACTCGTATGCTGCAGGCTGGCTAAACACCTGCTTTGGTTGGCTTGCTTCCCAGAATAGCTGGCTTGCTTCCCGGAGTAGCTGGCTGCCGTCCCGGACCTGCTGGCGTTGTTCCCAGGATGGCCGTTTGCCAACTCCCTCTGCCGGCCCCTCTGTTCGGCTTGAAGCAATCTTCCGGTCACATAATCAATTGAAAGATCCTCGGGCTTTACCCCTTCTAGAGCTGCCAGGGTCGGCTCAAAGGATTCAGGCAAAGAGCACAAAATTGTGTAGACCTGGTCTTCTTGAGAGATTTGTTTGCCCCTCTCAGTAAGAAGTTGAAAGCACTCATTTAAAGAGTCTAAGTGCCCTCTTAAATCATCTCCTTCTGCCATAACAGTCCTGTACAATCTCCTCAGGAGGGTAATTATTGAGCCTGAGGTTTTTTGTACATAAATATTTGCCAGAGCGTCCCATGCCTGCTTTGCCGAGGTCTTCCCAAATAGATAAACCAGCTGTGAGTCCGATACACTCAAGACTATAAAAGCCAGTGCCTTGTCTATTTGTATTTTCTCCTCTGGCGTGGGAGCCGCTGGGGGGGCTGAACGTCTGAATAATAATAATATCAGGATGCTGTATCTGAGCTATATACAGTGGCTTTTATTTACAGTTATTTACACAGTCCTTTCCACCATGCGGTATCCCAGGTTCATAGAACTGACCGACAAGGTGCTTCGCAATACACTCTTCCACTGGTGTGGAACCCTTGCCTCTGGACTACATTACATATATACAGTACTTGCACCAATCAGAGTCATTTTGCCAACTCATGGTGACATAGTTAATTAGCTGATGCAACCTAGTGCAACTTGCATCTGGTGACCCTGTCACATGACAGTCTTACCTGTCACCCAGATCAGTTTAATCTGACATGTGTGCATCATTGGCTGTCATCTTGCATACATATAATACAATATGCCAACATACCCCAGGTGGTGGTGATGCTTAGGAAAGTGGGCACACGGACTTGCCAACTTTTTATCATCGTCGTCATCATCAGGATGTACTAAAAAGAAGGACAAGATTGCCCATTGGAAACAATGGGAGAGACTTGAAGGCCCATTGGAAATAATGGGAGCAGGAATGCCAATTGTCTTGCATAGGCTCCATTGAAATACATTACATCTCAAGAAGAGTTGCAAACAAAATGCAGAATGGATTTTCCATTAAGGTATCTGGTCCCAAATACACTGCTCTGGGACTGGAATGACAGGCTCCACAGTGGAATGACAGCCCCTTCCATTAGTGGAAACTTCAGTCTGGATTGAACCCCTTATGTAGTTCATCCCCCTTCCCATTAAAGCTAAGCTATTGTATAGATCATCAAAGAATGCAGTGGTTACTGTATATATATTTAGACAGATAAAGAGTTTAGCAGATTAAAAACTGAAAGTGCATAAGTACTGATTAAGGCTAGGGTGCTATGCAGCCTTTGAGTAACTTACTGGAACTTACTTCTGCGTAAATACTGTATATTCTATTTTTTGAGCTCATACCCAAATTTGCTTTTTTTAAGACAAAAATGTCTTCCACTTAAAAATATACTTTCCTCTTTAAATGATGGCATCCATGTAAGATAAATCACAGCAAGTGAAGTATAGATGGGCTTTTATGTGCTTTCCCCCCTTGAACAGTATCATATTAAAATTCCTACAATAGTGTTTGAGTTTTGTGATGGTCTTTTTTTTTTCCATTAGAAGAGTGAGCAAGGGAAATTAGTTTGCCCTTCAGTCTTTGAAGCTTTTTGATGCTTGACACCTACATTCTGATGATAAAAATCAAATACTACACTTCAAATAAGTAGTACACCAGCCTTTCATATTGTCTTCCCAGTTGTTCCCTTATGTTTTCATTTTCCAAGCCGTGCTGCTTTTAGTAGCCAGCCTTTCAGTGAGAGGCACTGAGTGATTTGACTAAATGAGATGGGTTACTGATACATCACTACTTGTTCTCCAGGCCTGGATATTTTCTTTAAGAATACTTCTCTTAGGAGATTGACAAATGGATCTATAGACTGTGAAAAGTTAGCATAATTTAAGGGCAACGGATTTCTGAAAAATGTAGACTCCTGAAAGGGGAAGGGGGGTGGAGACCACTTTCGAAGTCTTAATATATATCGAAGTCTTATTCAACAACTGTGGAAAGTTGTAGCTGCTGCTAAGTTTTAAAGGTTCATAAAGAGTCCCCCCCCCCCGTACATAAATAATTAGTCGTGTGTGTGCTTTTTTCATAAAGTGCTTCCTAAGAAATGATAACTGTGTATATGTATAAGGTATCCAGGGGTCATTTTGTAGAAGAAGAGCTGCAGGAGCTCATTAGCATATGGTATGCTAATGAGCACCTAGGCTATTAGCATAATAGCTCATTAGCATATGCCATGCCCCCTGACATCACCAGAAGTGAGGTCAAAATAAGAAGCAAAAAGGGGGGGACAGGGCCGGTGCCAGGGGTTTTTTTGCACAGTAGGCGAGGCTTCCTTCTAGCACCCCCCCTGCGCCCCCTGCGCGCCCACCAATTTTCAAACAAGTGCATTTTAGGAAGAATGAAAAACACTAAATTTGACATTGCTAATTTTTTTTAATTGTGAGAACAAGTAATACAATCTCTGATTTTCTCTCTTTTCAACTGATTGTATGGCCACATCAAAGACAGCATAATATTCACTTTGAGAGCCCCACAGCCCAGCCCAGTGCCCTGGGATGCTCTGGTCGGGTTTCCTGGCAGACCTGGCAGCGCTTAACACAGCCCTCTATTTTGCTCTCCATGCTGGGCCACCATACATAGCTGCGGGCCAGCGCCTTCATCTGTACAATGCCCAGGTGCGTTTCGTGTAGCACCGATAGCACTTGCCGGCGCAACGGGGCTGGCAACACTACCCGGCTTTCCCACAGCAGGCACCCTTTGTGAGTGGACAGTTCATCCCAGCAGGAGAAGAAACATGTGAATTCTAGGCCCACCAGGCCAGTGGGCCATCCTTACCCCACCAGATCCAAAATGTGGGAGAGGACATGGTCCCTGGCGGTTTGGTGGGACAAATTGGATACCTGGAGAGGGCAGTCGGGAAGGTCCTCAAGGAGCATGATCTGGTGGGCTGGAGCAGGGTCCGGGTCACATGAGGGTAGCAGCAGGTAGCTGAGAGCGTCAGCGTGTCCCATCACCTTTCCCAGGTGGTGGAGGAGAGCATACTGGTATCCTGCCAGTAAGAACAGTGCAGAACAGCGCAGCACCCTGGGAGACAGCATCTGTGGCATTTGGCAATCCGGAGCCAGCATGCCCAGCAGGGGTTTATGATCCATCACGATGGTGAAGGGCTGCCTGTAGAGGTAATTGTGGGATTTCTTAACTTCCACCACGATTGCCAATGCCTCCTTGTCTGTTTGAGCATAATTGCGCTCAGCGGATGTCTGCTGTCGGGTAACTGGTGTCCGAGGATGACTCCTACTCCGTATGGGATGCATCACAGGCAAGGATGACAGGCAGTGCTTCGTCAAAGTGTATCAGGACAGCATTTGATCTGGGCAGCTCCTTGATGGCCAAAAATGTGGCGGCTTGCTTCTGGCCCCAGATCTAGGGGGACTTTTTGTCGAGAAGCTGGTGTAGTGACTCTGCGTTTTCAGCTTTGTGGGGCAGGAACAAATTATAGAAATTCAGCAGGCCCAGGAAGGCTTGGAGTTCCTGCTTGGACATGGGGGGGTCGGGGCATTGATGATGGCGTGGATCTTGTTGGCAGGATGGATGCCCTATGTGTCAATGGAGAAGCTTAGGAACTTGACCCGTGAGACCCCCAGGAGGCACTTTTCTCTCTTTACTTTATGGCCGGTGTTGTGGAACCATTGGAGGATGGCACGCAGTTGATTGGTGAATTCCTCGTCTGTGGGTGCAGCAATTAAAACTTCATGAAAAACTGGCTGGACCCCAGGAATTCCTTTAGGGAGAGAGTCCATTAGATTTTTGAAGATTTCCAGGGCTACACTGACCCCGAACTGTAGCCACCGCACCCGGAACACACCCCTGTGTGTTATTTATTTATTTATTTAAATTTCTACCCCGCCCTCCCCACGAATGGGCTCAGAGTGGCTAACAAACAGGGGCACCATGTGCCAATACATAAAACTGAATAAAACAGGATAAAACAGAATAAATATCAAAATTACATAAAGTGCTCAATGCTGTTGCTCTTGAATTAAGACAAGATGGTGTCCAGTAGATGTTGCCTCCATCCCCGTACAATGGTACCGATCTGCCACGCCACTGAAGTACGATTGTCATAGGGCCACTCCGTTCCCAGTTATCAACCGGGTTCGTTGGTGATGGTGGTAGTGGTGGCTCCTAGTCAAAAGCCTGGCAGAAGAGCTCCGTTTTGCAGGCCCTGCAGAACTGTACAAGGTCCCACAGGGCCCTTATCTCCTCCGGGAGCTCATTCCACCAAGTAGGAGCTGCCACTGAGTAGGCCCTGGCCCTGTTTGCAGCAAGCCGGGCCTCCCTGGGGCCTGGAATGACTAGGCAATGTTGTGCCCCAGACCGTAGTGCTGTTTGGGATATATACGGGGAAAGGTGGTCCCTCAGGTATGTCAGACCCTGGCCATAAGGGGCTTTAAAGGTAAGAACCAGCACTTTGAATCGAACCCGGTACGCTATTGGCAGCCAGTGTAGTGCTTTCAGCACAGGCCGAATGTGCTCCTATCTAGGGAGATCCAGCAGCAGCCTGGCCACAGCATTCTGCACTAGCTGCAGCTTCCGGATTTGTGACAAAGGCAGCCCCATGTAGAGAACATTACAGTAGTCTAACTTTGAGGTGACTGAAGCATGGATCACTATAGCCAGGTCGTCGTGGTTGAGGAAGGGAACCAGCTGCCAAATCAGTCTAAGATGGTAAAAGGCCGACCTGGCAGTGGCTGCCAGCTGGGCCGCCATAGTTAGGGAGGAATCCAGGAGCACTCCCAATCTCCTAACCTCCGGCGCTGGCACCAAAAGTGCCCCATTGAAGGTTGGGAGAGGGATCCCCAACCCCGAACTACCCTGACTCAGGCACAGGACCTCCGTCTTCGCTGGGTTCAGCTTCAGCCGACTCAGTCTAAGCCACCCAGCCATGGCTTGCAAAGCCCGGTTCAGATCTTCTGGGCTGGAGTTCGACCGGCCACCCAGCATCAGATAGAGCTGGGTGTTATCTGCATATTGATGACACCCAAGCCTATACCTCTGGACAATGTGGACAAGGGGGCACATATAACATCGGGGAGAGCATCGCCCCCTGAGGCACACCACATTCGAATGGGTGTTTTAGGGACTGCTGCTCCCCTAGTGCCACCCTTTGTCCCTCACCCTGGGGGAAAGAGGCAAGCCATTGAAGGGCAAGCCCATGTACCCCCACATCGGCAAGGCGGTGGGTCAGCAACTAGTGGTCGACCATCTCGAACACGGCCGACAGATCTAACAACAACAGTGCCGCCACTCTACCTTGATCCAGGTGCCTCTGGAGGTCTTCAGTAAGGGCGACCAGCACTGTCTCCGTCCCATGTCCCAGGCGAAAACTGGACTGGAGACGATCTAGGACGGGTCATCCAGGAAGCTCTGTAGCTGTATCGCCACCGCCCTCTCAATTAATTTGCCCAAATAGGGCAAATTGGACAGTTCGTTGTTGGCCGATAGTTGGCCAATTCGGTCGGGTCCAAGGTTGGTTTTTTCATTTATAATAGTCTGGGCCTCTGCCGTCCCATCATCTACTGGGAGCTGTTGGTAGGCCTGTGCCAAGTCCTGTTTCCAAAAAACCTTAGCACCCACTAGGGAGGCCAGGACATGGCTGACTATGGGGACTGGGTAGGCGTGATCCTGTAGAGCCTTGTTTATTGTACATTTATAGTCCACACAGATGCTAATGTCCCCATTGGGCTTGACTGGGGTCATGATGGGGGTTTCTCATATGGCATGCAGGACTGGCTCCAAAATCAGTTGGGCCACCAACCGATCCAGTTCCCCATCTATCTTCGGCTTTAGGGCAAAGGGGATGTGCCTGGCCTTCAGCTGAGTTGGCCACACCTCTGGATTGAGCTAAAGGGAGACCAGAGGTTCGGTGTAGTGACCGAGCATCCCATCAAAGACCACTGGGAACTCATTGCACACTTTCTGAAAGTCCTTGGAGGCCAGGTGGTGCACCCCAATTTCTTCGAACCCCAAGGGCATGAACCAGGATAGTCCCAGTAAACTGGTGAGCCCTCGTTCCACCATTAACAAGTCCAATAATCCCTCAAATCGACGGTATTTGACATGGAACTTGCCCCACCCTTTGATGGCCACCTCATTCTTTTGAAAGTCTCTGAGGGTGAAGCCAGCGGGTTTGAGACGGGGACCCCCCTGTGGACAGAGCCTCTGGAGAGTCTCCTCCAATATGATGGTGATGGAGGACCTGGTGACTAGTTCCATCTCGCAAGGCACTCCGTCTATTAGCACAGTTACTTTGATTTTATGGGGGGTGTCCTGGGGCAAGCTCAGTACCGCATGTTGGCAGACAGTGGTAGTGTGTAGCTCCGCTGACTCTTGGTACATCGCTGTGAATCTCTGGGTACCTTTGGAGCAGCAAGCGCATGTGATGTGGGTGGTCTTGCCACAGGTCCGGCAGTTTGCATCACAGAAATGGCAGGAATGATGTTTGTGGTCATCACCGCAGCTGGCACAGAGAGGTGGCATGGTCATCTTTGCTGGATGTGTGGGGACGGCGGACGGATGAGGGTTGCGGCGAGTCAGGCAACAGACCTGATGTATCTCCTCGTCGGACGCATCTGAAGCCAATGGGACGGAGGCCTGGTGCACATTGGAGAGCTGGCGGTCCCTCTGGGCCTTCTCAAAGGCAGTGGCCTCACATAGCGCTGTTACCAGGATGAGTTCCTCATGGCCAATGAGGTTGTGGCATAGCTTCAGTTCTTGGATACCCATGACGAACCAGTTGAGTAGGGTTTCGTCAAGGTTTGAGAAACCACAGTGGAGGGCCAGACAGCGAAGGTCAGCAACAAAGTCAGTGGCCGCTTCGTTGGGTTTCTGTTGGTGCAAAAAGAAGTCCATGCGGCGGGCCACCTTAGTGGGCTGTGGCACAAAATGGCTGGTGAGTGCCATTAGGAGTTCCTTGTATGTGGATGCTTATAAGGTGTTAGGTGCAATGAGGCCCTGCATCAGTTGTAGGGTGGTAATCCCACAGGCGTTGAGCAGGAGGGCCTTCTTCTTGTCAGCGTCGTTGATGCCCTGGAACAAGATGTAAGTATTTCAGCTGTTCCACCCAGATTCTGGGTGTGCGGGGTCAAACTCTGGCAGATGTCCTGATGCAGCAGCCATGGTCTATGGAGCGGTGTGAGTCCCAGGGCCTGGGAGCTCGTTGCGCGGTGCGGTGATATCTTGAGTGGGCTTGCCCATCAAGATCCCACCTTCGTTGCCAGTGAAATGTACTGGGTTCAACATGCGATTAGTGATCAGCTCATGCTTTATTGTGAATCAGCTCAAAACTAAGTCAAACTAACAGGGCCAGAGCCCTGCTTAAATCTGTGCACAACACCCCACCCCACACACACCCACTACCCGTGACAGGCTATTTACAGTGTGGCTTCTGGTCTATAGGTTCCTTCCAGGATCCTAGCTCACTATTGTTCTCTGTATCAAGCTAGGTTGGTTGATGCCGGGCCTGGGATATAACAGATAAATTTGCACTCAGACAATTAAAAAAGGAATATTGGTGACAATACTGTGAGAGGTTAGTGAGCTGGAGTGCTCTCTCTGGTCTTGCTGAGTACTCCAGAGTATAGTCTCTGCAGAGGTTGTGGTATTTCAGTGTGAGGAGGTGGGCCTGGTGAGCCAGAACATCTAACGGGATGGGATGGATCCTCATTACCCATGAAGGGCAGCTGGAGGGTGTCAGCTGTAGGGAGTGAGTCTAGAACTGCTGGGGTGAAATCCAGGCTCACAAACGGGAGCACAAAAAGGCTGAGTCTTATTTATTACAGCAATACAGAGACAAAAATGATATATTTCTGCAGTCAAGCATAGCAATTTAGTATAGTAATAAATTATATTCATTAGGTCATTTCAGTATTACTGTTCTTCTCAAAGGGACCCAAAGCAGCTTACAGAAGTTTCCAAAACAATCAAAACTAAAAGCCTCAGACATGGCAAGGAAGCTATATTTCCATCTGCTGTTTTCCACATCAGAGCTCACAGGGGGCGGGGCAACTAATGCAACTCAGACCACACACCCTTCTAAGAATTCAATTTTATGTGTGTGTCTGGGTGCAGATGCTCACCTTCCTACCTATCAGTAATGGAAAATGTAACCTGTGAAGTGCCTTTTTGTTCTAAAGAACTGTTTCATAACTCCTCACTTCTAGATTATTGAACTTCTTTCCTTATTACTTTCACCAGCTGTGGTATTTAGCAGTCCATTCAACAAACAGCTGTTAATTTCACTCTTTGAAAACACCTCCACCTGTTACAGACTACATTCTCAAGAGCAGCATTTTTAAATTTCTTTCTCGTTTTATTGGTGTGCCAATTAAAAACTGTTGTTATTATTGAAGTTTAAATAGCTGTCCCTCATTACCTCTTCTAAGTAAGCAGTAGCCAAATAATTAACTGATAATACACATTTTAAACCATTTTCAGACTTAATTATTTCTGTCCCAATCATTTAAATGGTTAATGAACTTGATGTCCAGTTGCATTTGAGGCAAGACACTGAGTGATCAATTTGAGGTAGTATGCCCCTTTTCTCTGTTAAACACTGCTTGAAGAACATACCATGTGTTTCATTTTCCGTGTTAACAGGCCAGTGTATTGGGCCAGTGTATTTCCTTTCCATAAGAAGATTGATTTCCTTCTGGCAAATCTGAACTAGGACTTCCTGGAATATTATAAAACAAAGATATCTACATGTGAAGGGTAATGAACTGTGATGAACAGAATGTTTGTGAAATTGGGGACCTGCTGTGTAGGCAAATGATTAAGAAGGCTACGTCATTTCAGTGTTCCAAATGATGTGTGTGAGTTTGAGAGAACAGAGATTAGGGTTTCACATTCTGTGGCTCTGAAACAAGCAGTACAATCATGCAAATTAGGACATATTAGAATCATTAAATATAGATAAAATATGAAATTTTAAATTCAAATATATAGGACCTTCCTAAATTAATGTAAATACATGCCACTTTTCTGTATCTGTAACATTAAAGTGGTAGGTTCATGATTCAAAATAATAAACAGGGTGAATGCATATTTGTACAATGAATTTCAGGAAAAATGAATTTAAAAAAACCCTTTTTTTGTATGTTCATTCTTTAAAAATGAGCTTGAAAATTATGCAAATTGTTCCAACAACTCAGTTGGACCCCTTACACCAGGGGTGTCAAACTCATTTGTTATGAGGCCTGGATCTGACATAAATGAGACCTTGTTGGGCCGGGCCATGCGTGTCATAAAATGTAATGACAGGTAGCGAAAATATGAACTTTATAAAGGACACAAACAGAAAGGGGTGTTTTTTAAACTTAAAATAAAAACATGCTTAAAACATTAGCACTCTTGCAATATTTTTTTTATTTAACAGTGTCTGATAACACACCTTTTGCTCTGAATTATTGCATCAAAATGTCTGTGCTGTTGCAGTCTTGAGTATACTGTTCAGGTGTGTAAGCTGCAAACCTATGATGACGCAGCAGCAGCAGAATTGGAAAAAAAAGCAGAAGACAACCAGTTCCACTGCAGGCCTGATAGAAGCTCTCCGGGGGGCTGATCCGGCCCCCGGGCTGCATGTTTGACACCCCTGCCTTACACAATGACATGAAATCAGGGCTCTACTGGTAGCAGGAGCTCCTTTGCATATTAGGCCACACACCCCTAGTGTAGCCAATCCTCCAAGAGCTTACAGAGCTCTTCTTACTGGGGCTACTGTAAGCTCTTGGAGGATTGGCTACACTAGGGGTGTGTGGCCTAATATGCAAAGGAGCTCCTGCTACCAGTAGAGCCATGGCACTGCTCTGCACAGACTGTGTCCTTCCACTGTGAATGAAGCATAGATGTCTTAATGATGCAGCAATGGGGTCCAGCCTGTGGTGGAGCTCTGGCCTCTAGGTCTTGGTTCTTAGGGTCCAACTAAACAAGCTGCATTTGACAAGTTGCGTTGAGGCTCTCCAGATCCAGCTCTCTTTTCAAGCTGAAACAGGTCATGCAGGGACTTATTTGCATTACTTTGGAACTGCACATGGAGTATTCCGAGTGTGTGCAGCTCCAAAGTTATGCAAATAGCTTCCTGCTAGGGCCATTTCACCTTGGGAAAACAGAGTGGAGGAGAAGGCAAGAGCGTCTCCTTCCCTCATGCTGCGGTTCCAAGCTGAATTAAGCTCCTTGGGACTTTAAATATGCCTTCCCCCGTGGTTGCTGTGTGACTGCAGGGAAAGCACATTGGATCTGGGCTTTGATATCTCTGACCTATGATCTTGATCTATATAAATTTTGTGTATGTGTGTGACCCTTCCGAATGTGTTTCCAAACCCTGTGTTGAGCAAGGCAGGTTTAAACTGATACTTATAAATACTCTCAGTTATACGGATTAATAATCCTTTCACCTAAGCCTCTTGTATTGCTGCATCGTACGGGAATCATACATTCTCCTAGATAAATGCAGCTTCATTCTTTATGCCTGATTAGCATCTTGAAGGTAGTTGTCACAAAGAGGAGTGCTCTCCAAGATCTGGTCTATTAGATTTCTTGTGCTGCTATGCAGTTAAAAAATGAAATTCTGAACTCCAATGGTGCTTATAAATAATTTGGATACAGCTAAAACTGTGCATGAAAAATGGTACTTTCATATTCTCTAAGTAATAGGAAAAAGATGAGTAGCTGTAACATTTCACTTCAGTAGATGCATATTGTGCATTTGTGGGATCCTAGTATTTTGCAATGTGCAGAGAAATAGAAATGGAAAGCTAAAATAACAGACATTCTTCCTGTAACACTTGAGCTGTCAGAGATCTTATTAGCGGCTTACTTTTGATCAGATGCTGCAGTTGGCTTTCATTGTGCCATTTGTTTGTAATGGTGCATTTATTTTACAGCCCTGACCTGGACAGCCCAGGTTAGCCCAATCTTGTCCGATCTCAGAAGCTAAACAAGGTTGTCCCTGGTTAAATTTGGATGGGAAACCACCAAGGAATACCAGTGTCACTACTACATAGAGGCAAGCAATGGTAAACTGCCTCTGCCTTGAAAGCCCTAGGGGGCTGCCAGAAATTGTCTATGACTCAACAGGGAAAGAAAAGAAAGAATAAATCTAAATGCTACATAACTGCAATAACCACATGTTTCTGCTTTAAAAAAATAAAAAATGTGACTTGGATAATACTTACAGAATACACATTTTCTGCCACCCGGTTTAGTGGGGGAGATCCATATGGAAGGAGGCTTTTGTACAATATCTAGCATGCAACTGATTCGTGGTGGTGGTGATTGATATGCAGTCATGTACACCACTATAAGGAGCTGCGGTGGTTAAGACACTGAACTGCAGGCTGTGGAAGGTCCGTAGTTCAGCAGTTCGAGACCCGAGTGTGCCACATGACGGAGTGAGCTCCCATCTCTAGTTCCAGCTCCCGCCAACCTAGCAGTTCGAAAGCAAGAAATTGCAAGTAGATAAATAGGTACCACTTCGGTGGGAACGTCACAGCGTTCTGTGCGCCCTGGTGTTTAGTCATGCCGGCCACATGACCACAGGAAACATCTTCGGACAGCGCTGGCTCTTCGGCTTTGAAACGGAGATGAGCACCACAACCCCAGAGTCGGACTTGACTGGCTTTCGAGAAAGGGAACCTTTACCTTTACACCACTATATTGATTCTTAATTTAAATCTCTTGAATAGTAAGAAAACACACATATATATGTAACAAGCACCCTCCATTTGCAAATATACACAATTGCATTTTGTTCTTCATTAATTTCAAAATAAAATACAGAGTGCTGCAGGCCTGGCATCAAAACTGGGCTTAGTTGGTCATTTGCCAACCAGTGAGAGCTGCCTGTGAAAAATGAGAATTGCTACTGTAGAATAATTCCCCCCCCCCGCAAATGGCAACTTTATTAATTTATAGTGATGGATGCTTACTAAGGTGCCCAGAGAACAAATTTAGAGTCCAGTGGCTTCTTTAAGTCCAACAAAGGTTTATTCAAGATATGAACTTTCGTGTGCATGCACACTTTGTCAAATATATTGGAAAGGAAGTCTCAGGCTCCCTAGTCAGGTCACACCACACAGGGCTTCATAAGAAGATAACTGTTTATTAGTGGATCCAGAACTAAAGAACACGTGTTCAGCTTGTGTCAGGAAGCCCCGGTGGAAATACTAGGGCCTCCGACTTATACTGAAATCAAATATTCCCCCTGTAAGCATAAGCCAATGGATATAGTTCGCACGCACGGCAAAGCAAGTGAGCATAGTGGAGAAGCCGTTAACTTTCCCAGCCGTGTAAACTGCAGCTGGAACATCTACAAGGTCAAACATAAGATAGCGCACAGTAGCTGAGCAGGGGAGAGCTGAGAACGAGGAGAGTTCCCCTCCACATTCCAGATCTATGACAGAGCTACCTGACAGGAAGCTAGATTTCAGACTTATAGATACAGAGACAAATTGCCCACTCTAATGATACATACTCCCCTGCTCTTTGTTAATAGCAGATCAGTGGACATCAGGGAGGGGTTTTTTGTGTGTGAAATTTCTGCATATTATAGATACAATAGGAAAAAGGTCTTGCAAGCACTGTGTTGGAAAGGGTGACAGAAATGTATAGGTTGTTGGTACCTAATATTTGTAGCCAATACTGTGATAATGGTGCCAAAGGAAGGCAAGCTGTTGTTCTAGAAAAAAGATCCCCAGGCATTCTTTGTACCTTGTTCTCGCTACAACTGGCATCTTGTGTTGGTGCATGCTACAGACACTTTTGGCCAGGCAAAGGATTATATTTTGTAAGATTAAATCACATGTATTCATTATTTTTTTTCCCCTAGAGTAACATAATTGTCAGAATCCTGGTTAAATAAATTCTCACCACCACTCACTTAGAAGGAAGTTTAGTTTATTGAGATGTTGAAGAATACCATACTGAACAGGAGCTTTGTTAGGACTGGGGGTGAAAGCGTGGAGATTGCAGATATATTGTGTTCAAGCAAAGGTACTAAAGATCAGGACCCAATCACACCACGGCATTTGCCCACCAAAAATAACAGTCAACTACCCACCCACTAAGCACATACCCCTCTACAGAAATAAAGCAGAACAACAGGTCTCTGCGACACAGTGTCTGGTACATCAAAGCATTTAGGAAAACGAAAGCATTTGGTATTCACACCCCTCTCTACCTCCTCCTTCGTTTATGGCAGGCAAACCATAAAATGCATACTGAGCCTGACAACAATGCCGGGAAGTGGCCTTATAGCATTTGCCTGAAAGCCCTATCTCAGTCATCTCCCAAGTGCTACATGTTGGAACAGATGCTGTCAAATCAGTTTTGTTGCAGTTGCCACAGCTAGTCAGTGCATTCGAGGTGCTTTCTTGTGGTACACATCTTGATCATTATGGGTACATACACACAGGCAAAGAATATACTTGGCCGCCTTTGTACCCAATTAGGGCCCTCAAGGCAGTCAGCAGTTTTAAAACATCAGTTTTAAAATCCATGCCTATGTATATAGTTTTCTTCTATTAGTTAATGCATGGATTTTTTGATCCAGTGTGAGTGATGAAATTAAATTCCCTCCTTTCCACCTGATGTTTGCAAATGAACATCGTCATCATATTAGGATTGTTCAGTTGTTTAAGCATTTTGGAGGGACGTGGATTGGCCTCCTCACTTTCACTGATGAGAGTAAAAAACCCCCCACTTTCCCACAGACCTTGAGACTGACGTTCCTCCAGATTGATATTTGTATTGCCTTTATACAAATGATGCCAATTTTATTGAATGCTCATCAAATAAAATAATGGGAGGCATATGTTCTTCTCTTTGATTTTATACAAAGTAATAAAAGTAACTAAGAAAGCACAGTTCGGTATGATTTCTCTTTACCATAGTAAGCAAACTGAAATGGAAAAGGGAATGGTTGTAGAAGAAAAGGAAAAGGGGTGTATTTGGAGGGAAAGGGGGCCATGCCAAAGGGGAAAGGGGGCTCAGTTATACTCCTTTGCACAGGACCCCCACAATCCTGAAACCAGCCCTGGTGTGCTGGATGTTCACTACATTTAAGCAACAAATGGCTAGAACCTCTGGGTACCACTCCAAGAAGTTTTATCCTACAATGTAACTACAGTCCATCAAAGTTTCATATTGATTCCAGAATTTAAAATCTGCTTTGGACACATACTAGGGGTTTTGGAACATAAAGAGGCCTAGCTTGGCCTGCAAATATCCCTTGAGCATGCTAGGTATTGCTGTGCGTACCATGTGAATAAGGGTTGCTAATCTCCAGGTGGTGGCTGGCTGGAGATTCTGGGAATTACAACTGGTCTCCAGGTAAAGGAGATCAGTTAACCTGCAGAAAATGGCAGCTTTGGAAGGTGGCATTATACCCCACTGAGGTCACTCCTCTTCCCAAAACAGACCTTCCCCAGGGTCCACCCCCAAAATCTCCAGGAATTCCACAATGCTGGCAATCCTAGTGTGAATCCTACCGTGTTCTAAGAATAATGTTATTGTTGCTATGCTGTTATGCTGAAGAATTCTGTGTATGAATAGTATAGGGTTGCCAGCCTCCAGGTGGGGCCTGGGGATCTCCCGCTTTTACAACTCATCTCCAGCTGACAGAAATCAGCTTCCCTGGAGAAAATGGCTGCTTTGAAGGGTGTACCATGCTGAGGCCTCTCCCCTCCCCAAATCCAACCCTCCCCTGGATCTACCCCCAAAGTCTCCAGGTATTTTCCAAACCAGACCTGGCAACCTTAGAATAGTACCTCCTTGGCTAAGGCAAGAGTTCCACAGTCCACCTGTAAAATAAAGATGCTAACTAGAAATCTCTAATTAATTTCCTACATGGACCCTTGTTGGGGTCATGTAGCAGGTTTTTTTTAAAAAAAATTAATACATGAGATGCCTGAAAATTAGCTACACTCTCTCTTCAAACATTCTGTTGTATTAATAATCACAATATTTTAAAATGGAAAAGGCATGTACATTTTTTACTAAAGCATCAGCTATAATTTACAAAACTTTATTTGTATTCTATGCTTAATGATAAAGGTACCATTATAATTACAGCTGTGCTCCTAAGAATGCACTCCTGGGAGTAAGTCCCATTGAACCAATGAGTACTTAGTTCCAAGTAGACCAGGTTAATTATACTGTAAAGGCACCAAAGCTTGTCATAGGTATATTCTTGCTGACAGACTTTGCCATTCTTGCCCAATGTATGAGCACTGCATTTTGTCCCGTCTTATTTTTTAAAATAGGTATTTCCCCCCAAACTTCCACAGTTTCCCTTGAAAGAAAACCACAGTGGCGAACAAGGACTTTGATTAAATTCAGAATTGTATGATCATCTCATTCCAATTTGTTGGGGAGTTTTATCTTGTCATTCTATTTAAAAAGAGAAGATAATAAGCCCCCAAAGATGGTAAATATTGTTAGTTTACAAACAAGATAAAAAGGTCTTTTTGCTGAACTGCTGAGCACAGTACATAAAAGCTGGAAACAATTGAATGGGATTTATGGTAATATTCTTGGCAAACCAGGGGAAGCCTGTGTTAAATCTGAACAGTAGAACTTTGTAGCTTCATGTAAATCATGCAGATCAAAAGGTATCTGAGATTGAATTGAGTACAGAAAATAATCCTGGAGAGGGTTTTGTCTAGGGTATTATTATTATTATTATTATTATTATTATTATTATTATTATTATTATTTTATTATTATTATTATTTTGTCAGTCAGATATTTGACTGATGGATGGTGTTCTGCAATTTGAGATGTGGCCAAGTTCTTGGGAATTGCAGATGTATTACTGTTGTTGTTGTTATATAGTTATATTTCATTCAAGCAGTCTTTTATGCTAGTGGTAACTTTAATGCTAAGATGGCTTTCTTCCTGAGGCATTCTCCATCCAAATCTTATCAATTTGTGTAGGAGGCAGCGATTTCTCTTTCAGTAAGCTGTCAAGGAGGGCAGGTTTAACTATAATGTGGGCCACTGGCTATTTGACCTGGGAGACACTGTCATAAATTTACTAGCTAGCCCTGGAAAAAGGATCCTCAGTTCTAAAAATGGAATTTTGCACAATATACATGAGGCACTATTACTTCTGAGCCTCATATCTAGAAAGTCTGGGAATCTTAAAAAAAAATGCAAAGATTTAGTTGCATTCCCACAATGTCTTAGGGTCCAATCAGACAGCTCTTTAGATCCACGCGAGGCACAAGTGCCTCATGGATTTAAATGTAACGTCCAGACATCAACATCTGGGAAATGTCTGTCTTCCATGAGCATCCCGTTTTTCCGTGCTTCGGGGCCATACTAAAAAGGTACTACTTCAAATCTGGAGTTTTTTGTTCCCAACGGGCCATTCGTGGACTTTCCCCGTCTGATCGTTCCAGCGTGCGATTAAAAAATGGTGCCCATTCGGGATGGTCTGACATCAGACCATCCCGAATGGTCGCCATTTTAAAAAAAATCTTGATTCTACAAATGTGTGGATAAACAAGGCCTCGATATCACACCTATGCGCATGTGCAAAAAGCTTTTTAAAAAAATAACCACCCGAGTGCCTCCTTCAATGGATACCGTCTAGACAATCCACAGCGAAAGCAGCATGCTGTAAGGCGATTCCCACGGGGGATGTCTGGTCGTGCAAGGATGGATTTAAAAGATCGGGATCAAATGTGAGCCAGCATAGTGGTGGAATTAGCTGCCCGTCTGAATGCACCCTTAGATCCAAAGAATTGTGCAACTAGATCCATGTGTCCAAGGAGAAGAAGAAGAAGAAGAGAAGAAGAGATTGGATTTATACCCCGCCCTTCACTTGGAGTCTCAGAACAACTTACAATCTCCTTTCCCTTTCTCTCTCCCCACAACAGACACCCTGTGAGGTTGGCGGGGCTGAGAGAACTCTGACATAAACTGCTCTTTTCAGGAACAGCTGTGCCAGAGCTTGTGACTGACCCAAGGTCACATCAGCAGGTGCAAGTGGAGGAGTGGGGAATCAAACCCGGTTCTCCCAGATTAGAGTCCGCACACTTAACCACTACACCAAACTGGCTCTCATTTTATCGTGTGTTTCTTGATTAGCATCCTTTCATATTGCTTTTCAAAGCATTTTGTTTTTGAACAGAGAAGAGTTTCAAAACAAAGCTGTGAGAACTCTGACATAAACTGCTCTTTTCAGGAACAGCTGTGCCAGAGCTTGTGACTGACCCAAGGTCACATCAGCAGGTGCAAGTGGAGGAGTGGGGAATCAAACCCGGTTCTCCCAGATTAGAGTCCGCACACTTAACCACTACACCAAACTGGCTCTCATTTTATCGTGTGTTTCTTGATTAGCATCCTTTCATATTGCTTTTCAAACCATTTTGTTTTTGAACAGAGAAGAGTTTCAAAACAAAGCTGTGATATGGAAAGGGTCCATGTCTATAAGCAAGAGAGGGATGCAAAAATCTAAGTAATCATGTCCAACTCTAGAGCAGAAATAAGGTAGCTTATTAGATCCCAACCAATGGGCTCAATTACATTTCTGTTCCACTTTTAGATTATTGACTCTTTGCAGTCATGCACAAGAGTGATGGAAAGTATGGAGCACAAGAGTTGCTGGTCAGACCAGGGCCATGGACCGATGGTCATCTTTTATCAATGGACTCCACCAATCTTTTAACAATTGCCAATCATTATTAATAGTAGGAATGAAGTCCAACAATGGGGCATCATTGCAGCAATCAAGTTTATTATTATTACTTCAATGCATAAAAATCAAGACGTGAATTTGAAACAGTACCCAAAGGATTTTCCTCTGGAACCTATTTTCAGTATTACGTGAATGGTAAATAATGAAGTAAGCATGTATATGTCTTTTCTTCTTTTTTCCTTATGTAGAAATAGAAAAAGGTGGCTGTGGTGATCCTGGAATTCCATCGTATGGGAAGCGTACTGGCAGTAGTTTCCTGCATGGAGATACACTTACTTTTGAATGTCAAGCAGCATTTGAACTTGTGGGAGAGAGAATGATCACATGCCAACAAAATAACCAGTGGTCTGGCAATAAGCCCAGCTGTGTTTGTAAGTCCTAGCTTGTTTTATTCTATGACTGTGCATGACCCTTACAAATAGCACGCACTATACCATTGATCCCTAGTGTCGTGTCCATGGGCACCAAGGTGCCATCCAATGTGCCCCTGATGCCGGTTTGCTTCTTCCCCAGTACACTTTCTGTCCAAAGCAAACCAATAATACTGGTTTTCTTCTACCTCGTTGGAGCAGTTGTTGCTTCAGAAGACTGTAGGAGGCACCATATTTGGCAGGGAGTGCCTGCCATAGGAGGAATCTTAGCTAGAAAAAACCCAATATTTTGCAATCACTGCCTCATGGCAGCCCTTTTCCAACTGATTCCACCTCCAATGACAGCCAATTTGTGGTAGCGCCCACTACCATTTTCAAAATTCCGCAAGTGCCCACTGGCTCATCAAGATTAAAGATCCCTGCATCATTTGAAATGTCCCTGTGAGGGAGGAGGGCCATGAGAGCCACATGTACACCCTGCATTTAAAAAACAGCTTGGGGGGGTGAGGCAGCCAGGATGGCCTCCCCTTCCCCAGTCTGGAACTTCATAAAAAGGTGAGAGAGGGGAGAAAGGATTACAAGAAGGGAGGCTGCTGAGGGCAGGCCAAGGAAAGACTTTCCTGCAGGTGGCTTGCTCAAGGAAGGAGCAGAAACAGCTCTCAGGGACGAAAGACGCTCTGGGACTAGAGGCAAAGAGAAACAAATAGAAGAGAGCAACTCCAAGCAGAGCAATTCCCTAGGGAAAGTGGGGCCAACAGACAGGCTCCAAACCTAGGGAAGAGACTGATGACTCAAATTGAAGGTATGGTATTCATTAGCTGTGTGTAAAGGAGAATAAGTAAATGGCTTGTCGCTAAGGTTGCCAACTCCAGCAGGCCCGTAGCCCGCGTGGGGCCCTAGGGGCCGGGGGCCCCCGTGAATTTTGCGGGCCCCCTCCCCCTCCCCCAATCCC